>NW_004567119.1:7732234-7757588 GCF_000260355.1 Condylura cristata | reverse complement strand
GAGGGGTAAAAGAAGATGGAAAAAGGGAGTAGGAAAAAAAAAGTACATACAAATTAAGTCAAAATGAGCACAAATGCATTAAGTTGCACCTGTATGAAAAAAAAAAAAAAAAACTATCTCCTTTTCATGGATAAATGACTCAGAACTGATTGAGAAATTCTAATGATAAATTCAGACACTTTGGTACATTTGGATATAGAATTATCTTCTCTGTCATCAGGATTGATCAAAAGGCTTTTAACGTGAAGGTAGGTACTGCATTTGATTTAGGATGTATTCTAGAGGCTTTTAATGAGAGGATTTGTAAAAACCCTTTTTTTTTTGTCCCTAGGAATAATTCGGGCTTCACCCCAGCAGATACTGTGGCCATCATTTTCTGTTCTACACACAAATCCCTCACTTTGGGTAAGTGATTCAGAGTCAAAGCCCAATTGAGTGTCACTCCCAGCTAGTTACCTCTCACTACTTTGAAACTCGAGTCACTCTTCAAATGAAAAGGAACTGGGTATTGTCCACTCCGTTAAATAAAGGACAGGGCAAAGGGAGGAGGCTTTGAAATGCCATTGTTCGGTTGAACTAATTGTTGAGGCCCTAAATGTGACGGCCTACGATTTCATTTCATCTATGATGGTCCTACAGTTTCTTCTGAAAACATGTCTGTGCAGGATGTTAGCATTTGGGGTCAAAAGGAGGCAGGGAGGAGGAGTGGGGTCAGTGTGGGGACTGCTCTGAAGGAGGAATCAGCAGCCACTAGGCTTTGGAAGACTGGAGGTGCCCCTGGAATTGCTGCCCAGGCTCAGGGGTCCCTCGAGCCCGCCTCCTGGGAGCCCAGGCGGAGCTGCGCAGTGCTCACGGCAGCCTTTGCGCAGCGGGTTTCCGGGGCGCGGGCCACCCAGGGGTGCTGTCGTCGGGAAAGCAAAGTGGGCGTTTTGGTTTCTCCATGCCATGCTGGCCTGGCACGCGCTCTGCCCGGGACCACACAGGGCAGAGCCACGTTCTCTTCTGTGACAAGGGTACCTGCCGGTAGATCCGTCTTTGTTCTCTTAAAAGTGTGTCCTAAGCCCCAAGCCATATTCTTCTGCTTCTGATGTGTTCTGAATGCTAGTAGTCGTTTTCCTGCAAAGGGCTGGTTGACCTGGATTTTTGTTTGCCTTTGTCGTGTTCTCCCATGAAATAGGGACTTAGATCTACCCAGCGTATGTTATCTAAGTGACCATGGCGCGCGCGTGTCTGCAGTTACTTCCCGGCCCTGATGAACAGGAAACTGTGCCCGCCGCTGCTGATGCGGCTCTCAGAGAGGCGCTTCCACCCTTGACCACACCTGCTACCCAACCCCCACCCCCACCCCGCAGTCTCCTAGGAAGCACTTAGGAAAAACGGGCTCTCTGCTGCCCCTCTTATCCTGGGGAGGGGCCAGGTCGCCCTAGTCCCAGAAGCTCACATATTTCCACAAGCAGCAAGTTCAGCGTCTGATGGGAATGGGCGTGTCGGGCCCTTTAAAGCTCACCATCAGCTTGCCGAAGACCCAGTGCTTGTTTCCATCTTGATGTCTCTGGTATGGGGGTGGGGTGGGGGTGAGCCTTGACCTGATGCTGTCTGCATGGAAATGAAAGAACATCACACTGACAGGAGGATTCGTATTCCGGAGAGCTGGAGGCCATTGTGGATAGCATGCAGTTACAGGCTATCTGCTTTCTCACACAAAGATGAAATATAAAAGCTAATGGTCTCTCTATTTGGCCTTTGAAGAATATATTCATCCCTCTTGCAATCACTGTCATAAATATTTCTTCTAGGAACTTTACACACATACACACACATCTATGACCCTTCAAGTGTAATACATTTAGTGGACCTTATGCTGTACTCTTCACCATTACGTTGAACTTTTGCATTTAAGAATAAATTGTCCCAGGCCAGGTATTACCCAAATAACTAATAACCAGAGAAGAAAACTCTTGCTTGAGAGGTCTTCTAAGTAGTCTCTTATACATACACTTTCAGTTTATTGTATTGTTCTTGTTTTTGCGCTATCTCAGTCTCTTCATGGATTTGTATCTACACATGCTGAATTTGATTCATTGCTTTTATTAGTGCATTTGCCATTGATTGATTAGGTCTTTGTATTAGTACTTTTTCTATTGATTGATTGCAGATGAAGTGACTATTTGACCTTTAATTATGAGGCTTCCTATTGAAAATGACATTGAGCTATGGCTTCACATAATCCATCTGGAAAGCCTGACGTGATACCATTCCCTGGAGTTCGTTCAGAAAGAAAGAGGAGGCCTGAAGGAAGTGCAGGCTATCATGTGCTTCATCTGAAATAATACTGCAGGGCTTGTTTGCCGCTGTCCTAGAGTTTCAGCTCAGGGCGGGAGGTAATTTTACATTTTGTCAAGACAGCATCCCTGGCTGTGGGTTGCCATAAAAGCCATGAACTTTCCCAAATTATTCTCCAGTTCGATGCTGATATTTGTAAAATAATGAGAAGGTGTTTCACAGTGTAGGGCTTGAAGGCAACGTGGACTCTCCATTGCTGGGGCCCAGAGGTCCGGCAACAGAGCTTGTCGCGGACGGCCATCCAAGACCCTTGCAGTTAGCATCCTGCTTTTCTGTTCTTTATCTCTTGCATAGAGAGTTCTACTAGAGGTAGAAAAATTTTCACTGTTCCTGGAAAGCAATGCTTCAGGATGTCTGAGATCCTGGAGTGTATGTTTGTATTCATCTTTACTGTTTTAAAGTAGCAAAGTGAAAGCACATTCTCTCAGAGCACCTCAACAGGCTGCTGGCAGTCAATCATGAGATTCACAGCTGTTTCTTCATTGCAAACCCATTTCTGAGCTGAAAGAACACTGTGTCAAAGTTCAACAGATCGACACTTACTGAACCCCGCTGTGTGTCGTTCCACGTTGCCATCCAGACACTGAAGTGTGATGGCAGGTGAAGGCAGCTCTCCCTACCAGGTCTGCAGTTACACAGCTGAACTCTGGGAAGAAACAGCACTGAGGACATGAGCATGAGCGCTGAGGAAGACCTAGCGCCTAGGAAGAACACATACGTGGACCCAATCTGGCATCAAGCTCCACGCCGCTCATCAGCGCTGGAACAATCTCTTGCTGCTGGTCTGAATTTCCTCAACTGTGAAATGAGAAGACAGATGAGACGGTGCTTGACAGCCCTTTTAGTTTTAATTTTTATGAGTCTGTGTGCACTGTTCTTATAGATAACAAGTTTGCCTGCCATGTGGAAAAGGAAAAGAATTCTTGAAAAGAACGATTATGTCAATAATATTTCAATGCTACAGGAAAAGAAAGATGGTTGTTGCCTCCCCTGAAGAAGGTTAAAAGATCTTCATACTCAAATGTGCAAAATGATGTAAAAATAAACTTTTTAATTAAAAAAAAAAAGATCTTCATACTCTCCAGAGGATTTCATAGGAGAAACAAAATCAGAAAAGGGATCTTCTTTTCAATTTAACTTGGGAGTGTTTCAAGAATGTTGAAAGATCACCTGTAACTTAGGCAAAAAAAGATCATGCAATAACACCTGGGTTGTTTTCTCAAGAGGAAACAATTGAAATACAGAAGTTTATATTTCTGCTTTTCTCTTCCCCTTAAGCTTATCTGTGATTCTATTTGGCACATAAAAAGTATTATCTTAATAAAACTACCCTGCAACGGGGAAGCAATTGGGAATTAAGTGCTTTTTTTTAAACGCACTCAACCCATTAAGTCATATCACCTGAGCAACCTTAAATATTAGCAGGCCAGCAGCTGTTATTCCAGCAGAAAGAAAAGCATAGGGAAAAATTTAAATTATGTCCCAGATCATATCACTGAGATTCAACTCCGGGCCTCCAAACTTCCAGAACTGTGTTAGACAATAGAGCACCTCAAAGGTCCAAAAAGAGCTGTATGTCTGCATTCCAGGTTGTAAATGTGTGATCTCAGTGTGGGCTTGAATAGTTAAAAGGCAGCATCATGTCTGGTTACGCAGCTGGTTCTAAAGCAGTTTAAAATACTTAACATCTAGAACTGTTGCCATCAGTGTTAACTTTTGTGAGCAGGTCTAAGTGGCATACCAGTGTATGTTCTATTTTCTTTATTAATGCTGAGTTGCATTCTAATTGAGTTCTGACGAATCAGCACTTACCTTTTATAAGGCAGCACAGCCTGCGCTCAAGCCAGCTGAGAGCCCCGTCGTTTTGACAGTAAGATACTAAAGCAGAAATGGAAACCCAGTATAGAGAGAAAATAGAAGTTTATTTGGGGAACGTAGCCATAAATGTGTTTCTTTTCTGCACTTTGCACCTTGAGTTCCAATCCTACAAGAAGGAGCGCTTTGCCACCTCCGCCATCTGCCAGGTTTTTGAAGATGCCACTGAAATGATAGTCCCAGGAGATTTTACTGCTATACAGAAGTGGGGACTAGCCCACCATTTGTGCTATTTTCTGATCCGCACTAAAAAAGAAGAGATAAGTTCTCACACAAAGTGATACTCTTAGGTTCTTCAAAAATTGGAGTGCTTGTTTTGCAAGTTTGATTCTGAATCTGTGTCCAAAAATCATCACTACCATCCATCGATGTTGTTATAAAAAGTCAGGAAGTGCCAGGGTCCAGTCAGCAAGTATGAGATTAAAGATAATCAAACCTCTCTTTGGGGATCCACAGCCTGGCCCCCAGGCTGAACAGAAGTTCATCTTAATGATATGCCCAGAGCTATTCACCTGGACCCCGGTACCCTGACACCTTACACTTCCCAAGGACTGGCAAATGCTTTTAAACCACAAACTAAAGTCAGAAACATGTTTACAGTTTGGTCCAGTACACACTTGCAGGTGTGCAAAAGTTTCACAAAACAACAGTGACTCTCACTTTACACAGAACAGTCCATATTCCACCCAAGGTTAGCGAAGGTCCAGGAGGTTGATTTTGCAACTCAGCAGTGGGTCATAATCCAAGGTTTGAAAAACATTACTTCATCCTTTGCTTGGTGAGATTTTATCCCCTTCCTCAAATAGATGCCTTGGCTGCTTTGACAACCACGGTCAAAGCACGTTTTTTTCTATACACTTTTGCTGATTTTATCTTTGACTTCTCCACTCGATATGTTTTCAGTGATAGTAGTAATAATCCTGTTAATAACAACAGCTAACGTTAACTGCTTCTTAGACAAACACTGGGCTAAGTGCCTACTATAGGACTGAACCTACTTGCTGATACTTTGTGCTGACAGAACGGTGTTCTGTGTGTCCTGGGTAGACTTGACTGGCACCAGGGACAGTCAATTGCTGTTGTGAAAAATTCTCCAAGAAAATCAAGCTACTCTTTTATCACACAGGAAATGCTTCTGAGGCAGCGACTGCAAATGCTTCTGTTTCTCCCTCTCTGTCCACCAGAGAGCTTACTAATTTGCATAAGGAATTCAGAAGTAGGTTTTACGAAAGAAATGACTGACTTGTCACTTAGCATGATTAATGTAATAAATGGACTCTCATGGAAATGTAGACTGTCCAGAAACCTTAGGGACACTTCCCTGTTGCTCAGAGAATCTAGTGAAACCCAAAGCCTGAGATGTGACCCTTGGGAGCTGGAGGCACCATTCCTACCGGGTGAGAGCCGCTCCTGTCGGGACAATCTGGGGTGTCCTGCTGCGGATGGGCCGGCTGCTGGCCTGCTGTTCTGGAAAGCGGCTCTGTGTGCGAAGGGTTGCTCCCATGCTTGGGCTGGTGAGCACTCTGGGTCTGGGGGCAGTTGCTACTTTGGTGCTGGCCTGCCACTATATGCTGAGTTGGAAATTCTTGTACGGAGTGAACCTCACCTGCCTTAAACTTCTTTGGCCACCACACTTTCTCTGTTGAGAAGAATCTAGAACTTACGGATAAACAGCCTGGTCACTTCCTTATAGTCTTTGCACACCCGGGCTCACAACACTCCTACAACCACCTAGAAAGGAAAGTGAGATTCTGACGTGATAAACAGCTTACTGCAGCCACATAACACTAGTGGTGGAGTCGGAACTCAAACCATCCTGACTTTCAGCGATGGTGCTGAGCCCTGCAGAAGGCCCTCACAAGACAGCAGGGCTCTGGGGTCAGTCCTGGGGAGAGCTGTGGAAAGTTTTGGCTAGATGCTCTTTTGAGCCTTTCTAACATTTGATCACCCTCCAGTTTTGAAAGATAAATATTTTTTAGCTTTCAAATCTTGAACCCTGGGGCCCTCCCTGGCAGTGTAGTGGGCTAAAGCACAGCACTAAGAAGCTAAAAGCCACTTCTGCATGAGTTCAATTCCTACCCTGAAGGTCACCCACATGGTGCCTCAGACCTCTCCTGACCTGCCCTCAGCATCGTACCTCGTCAGTCAGCCTGCTCTGCTCCCTACTGTGTCTCTGGTGAATCCTCTCACCATCCCTACACCTCTGGCCTGCACCCCAGTTCTGTATACATAAATAAATAAATCTTTAAAAAAAAGAAAAGAATCTTAAACCTTTCAGAGGACATCATAAGATCAGTATTTCTCAAATGGTGGCTTCAAAGTGATGGTAAAAGTAGATTACTGGGCTTTATCTCAAGCCTAATTTTTAAGAGTCTGCTTTTAAAACACTCAAAACAAAACAAGTATTGTTTGAGAGTCCCCTACTAGACTCTTCCAGAATCACCTCTCAGCTCCAGAGATACTACCTCACATACTGAGGTTCTTAGGGATGCTTTTGACCAAGTGGAGAATTCTATCAGGCTTTGAGTATGTGCTTTCTGATAAGAGCGGAAGCCATGTTGAGTTATCGTTCCTTTGTTTAGTGCTGATCCTGGAAGTGGACTTGACCATCTTTAGACCATGTTGTCCTGGGTGAAGCTGAGGGTGAAGCCTAAATACATGCAAAATCACTTCAGAACATCCACGATTTGAAAGTTATCTTCTGTTATACCTTTAGAATAGAAAATACCAATGATTTTTCAAAAAAATATCAGTGTAATTGATACTGTGGGAAGATTTAAGAAAGAAACACAAGATGGAGTCCCGGCTTTCTAGAAGCCAGCATCTAAAAGGGACAGCTGGCCAGAGAGCATCAGATGTGCTGCTGGGTTAACAACACTGTTCTCGTATTAAAGTTGCTCAGAGAGCAGATCTTAAAAGTTCTTTTCACCACAAGTAATGTTAACTGTGTGGCGACTTACTAACTAGACTTACTCCGGCAATCCCTGTGTAGTGTAGGTATATGAAGGGATCATCAGATTGTACACCTGAAACTCACGTTACATGTCGACATAATGTCCTTTAAAAGGAGTAATATGTGCTTATGAAGAACTTAAAATCAAGTGGGGCAGGGGAAGTCGGGTCACCCCAGAGGGGACCTGGAAGCCACTCTCAGCCCTGGCTTCTCAGCCCAGCGAGGCTCCCAACAACAGTGGTGTTGGGAATAGCCCAACACCCATGAACCCCAAATCTCTAAGGGTAGAGCAGGCATCACGTCGTTCACAAATCCCCCAGGTAACTCCAGTGCACAGCCAGGCTTGAGTCACCACCATGGACTCCTCATGTGTTTGCAAGCACTTAGGCACAGTCATGTTCCAAAAAGAATCCAAGATAGGTGGTCTCTACTCATTTATTAATAAAGCTGAACATTTGCTTGAACAAATTTGTGAAAACCACACTTCTGTTCTTTATGCGTGAATGTGTTATGGGCTCAGCAGTTAAAGAAAGCCAAAGGGATTAGCAAAACATCATTATTTCTGAAACTGAATTCCAGGGTTTTCTTAATTTCTTCCTCTCGCTCCTAATCTTCTAAATGAGGCCTTAATTCCCCAATCTTATATCATTGAGAATAAATTTATAGCAGGCATAGGTTCACAGGACTTCATTTAGTCAACTTAAATCATAGAAACCTGAGTCAACCTTAAGAGGTCAATTTAAGGATGAATAACTTTGATTTCTAGTCCCCAAGTGAAAAATCTTCTTTGGTCTTAGAAGATCTCTCCTGAGAAGGTCTCTCCCTAGAACGTCTTCCTGAGGTTGATTTTCACCAAGAAAATTATTGCCAGAAGGTTTGGACAAACAGCCATGTAGCCAAAACAAAAATGTGCACTAAAAGTAAGTGTATTTGGGCTTCAGCTTACACACATTTACCACTTAACTAACATTCAGAAGGTTTCTCGAACTTTCCACTGTGGAGAGATTATGGATGCAAACTGCAGGCAGAACTGAGTCTGGCAGGATGAGTGAAAGTACTTGCCCCACCCATCAGCTTCCTTCTGCTGGGACTTCAAGGATTCCCTCATTCACGTGAAAACTACATCTAAAAAATGCTAGAAACTTGGACAAGGCTTTCCAGTGTCAGATGGACCCAGAACTGTGTTGTGACCGGGTTAAAGATATTCTGAGAACCCTGTATATATTGTCATACGAAACGCTTGTTCTATTTTTGATGTTTCCACATCCCGTGGGTGTAAATATTAGTCAGAGTTCCTCATTAGAAGATGAACGACTCTTCACTTACCGTCTAGACTAGGAAAATAGTAATCTCATCCTATCCCCCCGCCCAGCTGGCCTCCATAAATAAGGTGACCCCTCCCAGAAGACACAGCTATCACTAGAATGAAGGCTCGTGGCTCAGCTCTTTCGTTCATTCTCAATTCCCTCCCTGCTAATTACTCCTGCAGCACTGCCAGGCAGGGGAGGCTGTGCCTGATATTCTGAGGCAGAAACCTTCAATTGGAAGAGTTAAATGTTTCTCTGTCAGCATCTGGTGAACGCTCAGGCCATTCATTAAACATCCTTTCCAATCACAAGGTACCTGTCTCAAAACAGAAAAACACCAGCTGCTCATTTGGGTTTTTTCTTGCATCTTTATTTACATAAAACTTTCAGCAAAGTGTTCGGGTTACAGCCCAAGTGGCTGAGGGTTCAAGGACTGTCCTTTATTCTCCTCATGAAAATAGTCATCCGCCGACTTGTATTCTGGGCGAGCAGAAGGCCCGACACAGAGCTCGACTGCTGAAATCACCTCTGTTCCCTTCAGACCATTCTTGTGCGAATATTGCTTTCCTTAGGCTTTCACCCTCTACTATGCAATGTCAGCATTATCAAGCAGCTCATTTCTCTGGGGTGCCTAAGTCCCCCATAAATTACCCTTTCAGGCACTGAGCATGGAGCCAGCCTGTCTGTATTTGAATCCAAGTTACATCCAGTCACTTGCTGTGTGTGGCCTTAGGGGCATTTTTATTCATTCACCCACTGCCTTAGTTTGCTGATCTGGAAAATGGAGATGTTAATGGTAGCTTGACTGGCTGAAGTTGTGAGGAGTGAAGGGCTGGAATCTGCAGGCTGTCAGAGTCGTGACTGAGGCAGCCCTCCTAATGATCTCCACTCCGGAGTCTGCCTTGCAGACACACAAAAAAAGATGCAGAATGTCCGTGAGTGCAAGAAGTGGCTTCTGATGTCCTGGATGAGGAGGGGTTGCCGAAAGGCCGAAACGTGAATACTGCTGCCTTTTTTCCAGAAACTCTTGAGTCTGAAAAGATTGTTCCTTTCTTTATACATCTAGTGTATCGTTGGCTCACTTTCTTGCCCTTCCAGGCTTACTTGTCCCATTTAGATAAAGGAAAAAGTTTGAATGCTGTTTTAAATGAGGAGGAGGAAGGAGAAATCTCGTAGGAAAGTCAGCACAGCTTGATAACCCCTGACCATGGCAGGAAGGAAATCACAGCCTTACCACCTTCTAACTGTGGGGGCCCGTCGGGGAGAGCAGTTCAGCCGAGCCAGTGTCTGAGTCTTTCGCGAAGCGCCTGGCATCTCCTCCAGTGTGGATGTCAGCGCCCCACCCCCACAGAGAGAGCCCTGTGCTATTTTTCAGGCTTCAGTAGCTGGAAATTAAAATTCCATTTGTACATATCTGTTAAACTGATGTTAGGTTATTGACTTTTTCTGCCAGAGGTCTAAAGGAGGCTTGCCAGAGGGGCCAGGTCTTTCTGCCGCGGTAAATGCTCCCATCCTTGCGGGTCCAGGAAGCAGCAGGCGCTTGAGCAAGGGACAGGCGAGCTCTCACTGGCCGTTGTCATGTAGCTGTGCCTTCCTTTCGGTGGATGCTCTGTATTAATAAGACAGAGATGTCTCCTTTCTTTGTCTGGTAAAGCAACAATAGAGGTTCTGTTGCTGCAAGGGCGGACAGTGGAATCCTTTTAAAGAAAATACAGCAGGATTTTGCAGTAAAAGTGGTGACCAGGAAGAGCACAAGGAAGCCAGCAAGTGAGATGTAAATTGTGCGCCAGGCGAAGGCGGCCCACCTGCCGATTAACACCCCCTGGAGGATGTGGGTGAAAGGAAGACTGGTGGCTAGGTGGGCTGAACGGGAGCAACTGTCCTGAGCCCTGACTTTCTGGCCCCTTCCTCAGCAAGGCTGCGTAAAGGGAAGTTCCCAGAGGGCTGGGCCGGAAGTCCTGCACTGGCAGGATTCCAGCCAGAATGGAATTCTGGGCTCTGTGCAGATGAACCAGGGCCCACTGCAGAGGCCACAAGGTCAGGCTGCCCCTGACCCACCTCACAGCCCTGATGAACAGCATGCCAGGCGTGCATCCCCTGGGAGCAGGGGGCCTTTCTTTTCACCTCCTCTAGAAGAACAAATCTGAACAACCCGAGTGTGCACTGACTCCATTTTCCTAACACTAGCAGAGCAAGCTGTCTCCCTGCCCTGGGCCGGGATTTAGTCCCTGGTGGAAGCTGCTCTTTGCCTGGCACTGGCCTGGCCCTAACGTCCCTCCCTATGAAGTGAGGGAAAGCATCAGTTCCAGGAAGGCATCTGCTCTGCCGTTTCTTCACTTGCACCAGAAGGGTGACCGGCTATGGTGCAGACCTACCTACCACACGTTGTGTGTGATTTTGTTCACTATTTTTTTAAAAAACCTATAAAGTAGGTACATTTTAAAAATAAGGAAACTGAGGTTAAATAATTCATCCCAGAAGGTGACACAGTTGGTAAGTGGTCCTCATGGCCAGCTGCCACATGGCTGGACACCATCAGTTCAAAATGACCTCTGTGAAGTGACTGCAACGACAACTGAAAATTAGCTTGCTCTCGGATAACCCTCCCCCTAAAGACTGTTCTGAGAAAATCCCAAAACTATTGTTGCACCTCGTCATGGTGTCATTTAATGCTCTGGAAATGGCATGTAACTGCCTCTTTGGTTAGCGGCTGAGAGAAATCAGTGTGTGATTTCTGTGTTTGTCTCTGAAGAAAGATTCTTTGTGTGTGTGTGTGAGAAAGAGAGAGAGAGAAAGGGAGAGAGAGAGAGAGAAAGTGAGTGAGAAGGAAGAGAGAGAGAGAGAGAAGGAAGGGGGGCACAGAGATTGGCATTTAGTGATGCTGGAACAGCTACATTTGATTGGGGAAAAGTGGGCTTTTCTGAGAGACTTGCTAAAGAGGAAGAGTTAGAACCCACTAACAATGTGCAGGACATTTGGACAGTAGACTTATGGATGTTTCTCACTAAGAACAAACCAAACAAAAGTAGAAAATCACCATGGCAACTGGAGATACAACTGGACTCCCATCTTTGCCAGCGGCTCTCTCCAGAGCTCAGTGAAATGTCTGAGAAAGCGTTTCAACGGAAAACAAATCATGTGAATTCAGGCGAAAGAAGCTCCGAAGGACAGGAGTGACCCAGGTGCTGGGAGCGTCCTGTCTCTTGGCTCATGGGGAGGTAAGGGCCGTGTTAGACTGCCGAAGACTGCAAGGGTGTTTTGTAATATATCCCCTTCCTGCTCCTCACTTGAATACTCATTTCAAATGTTGTGTCCGCAGTTGGTCCAATTTCTTTCATTTCAGCCATATCAAGTATGTTTTCGCCTTGTCCCAGAAGGTGGGCAGAAGGATTTCTGTATAGTCAAGTGAAACACTAGTGTGTGTTCTGTAGCCTGTCTCTTTCTGTAGGAAACATGACTTTGGCGCCAATTCCCAAGTAATCATTGATGTGTTGGGTGTGACTCCCATGCTTAGAACTAGGGGACATCAAAAGCAACACAGTCGGATGCTAAGTTACCAAGGAAGGGTGCTAGGAAGGCCGCACGGTGGAGGGATGGGGAAGCAGAGACCTAGATGCCGTAGGGTTTGGGCCCCTAGAGCGGAAAGACAGGGTTAGCTTTTACATCTGCAAAATATCAGAGGCCTGAGCTAGTTCAGCAGTTGGCAACTGCAGGTTGGACTCAGTGGAGATAACAGAATTTAGTAAGAGTAAGGAGGTGGGGGTCCCCCGCTATCTGCACCAGCCAGATGTGTGCTGTCAGCCAGATGTGTGCTCAGCCAAAGCACCCAACTGCTTTAGAGCTCAGTCTTCTCATCTTTAAGTGGGAAAATCATCACCTACTTGCCGAGACTGTTGCCGAAAGGCCCGCACGAAGGTGTCTTGGGCGTTCTTCCGCTCTGAGGTTGAGTAGGTGGTAGACTGGGCATGATGGATGGCGCTGGAAACCACTGTCATTCTTGAGCAGGGCACTGGCTTTAATTAATGTGGGTCTTAGGAAGATTAATCTCTGACCGTGGTTTGTAGGATTGATGAAGGGCAGAGTCTGAAGATGGGATTACAGCAGGAAGCTGCAAGAAATTGCGGCTCAGGGTTCTGAGGTATGCAGTTACCAACGTAACAAGGTGGCCATGAAAGCGGAGGAGATGGAGAGTGGCCGAATCCACAGGAGTTGGTAACTTGATGCAGAGGTAGAAATGGGCTTAGTCATTGATGATTCCCCCAACTTTGAGTTGTAGAAACTGGGTAGCCAGGAACAGAGGGATTATGCACTCACCTCCAGAGAGAAGACAAGATGACGTGGTCAGGGCAAGCGTTCGGCAGTGGATCCCCCGAGGCCGGGATGTTCTCCATTATTCTCTTATATTCCCCAGTACACAAGTAGTTAGCTCACATGTGGCAAAGTTCCAAAAAGTATTTTTTAGATGGGTGGAGGATGGATAGGTGGATAGACAAACAGAAAAATAGACAGACGGACAGGTAGAGATTTAAGAAAAATATATAATGGTGACAGCATTGTGCCCTGAAAAGTAATCAGCTCTGAACAGTATGTAAAGTTGTGTTTAGATTTTGTATAACAAATCAGACTGCAGTGAGGATTAAATAAAAATCCATATTTAATCACAGAAGAAAAATGCCTGTTTCTCAAGATAAGGGGAAAAACTGTTCATCCAGTAGAAAGTAGTGACTGTTGAAACTTGAACACGGATACAAAGGGAATTTTCTAATCGCGTGAACATAAAATAAACATATTGAAAACAGAACCCTAAAAAACATGTTCTTGTATGTATCGTTTTATCTTCTCCATTCTGGGCAAAAGATAAAAGAAACTCCTTTCTTGCAGTTAGAAGAAGAAAGCTCTTACTTGATGTTTCTACTTGGCATATGTCAGTTGAAAGTGGTGCTTATGGAATCTGCCGAGTGTCAAACCCTGTTGGATAATTTTCGACGATGTGTCATGGGTGTCATGGAAATAGGGCGTTCTGTGCAGTGGTGATTTCCCAGGTGTTTGGGTCAGGTAGTAATGTGCTGAGGAAGGGCCTTCATCTAGCCACACAGTGCACTTGTCAAGCAGTAGGGAAACGCTTTTGCTGGAAATTACTTTCGTCAGAAAAAGAATCCATTTACAATCTGCACCTTCGAACGTCGTTCAGACGATGCATTGTATTAAAGAGGCATTTTTTTTTGATTAATGTTTTATAAACATTTTTCAGCATGACAGCTGAAAGTCCCTGTAAAGCTGTAAATGTGTGCGCGGTGTTCACTTCCATAAGGTCAGACGCTGTCTCGTAGAGTCTGCTTGCTTCCTGTCAACCAGGGTGACACAGAAGCCACACCTGGGATTATTAAAATTAATTTGCTTCATTTACAGGATGGCAGTGATAGCTAGGCAAAAGGAATCTTGTATTTGACTTTTCCTTTAAAAAGAAAGTTGTTTCTAGCGAGTTTGCTCGTTTGTATTTTAATGCTTGCTTTTATTCCTCCCCTCCTTACAATGGTGAAAATGAAGAGGACTGTTCAGTAGCTTGAAGAGGGGTCAGAACAAACGCAGACCCCTTCGAGCTCAGAGATGAAGACCCCCTGGGGTCTTGGACTGGGTCTTAGAAGAGCCAGAGAAGTTTCTGCAGAGCTCAACCAGGGTGACACCCAGGAAGCCAGTGGGATGCAGCAAGGTGGGGCTGGAGCACGGGCTTAGCTGGCTTGGCGTGGTCAGAAAGCAAGAGGCGTTGGGGTGCTGGGACCCCGAAGATGGCCTTCCGGGGGCCACTTCTGAGTGGAATGAGGGCACCCACGTGGCTACTTCACCGCTCGCTCCACTTCTCCCAGCTTCTCTGACTTTCAAGAAAATAAAAGTGTGTTGCATGGAGAAGGGGGGAAGAGGCTGAAGGAGAGGAGAAAAGGCCGATAAATGCATTAGGGGCGACACTGGTAATTGAAAAGGAAAGTAGCTAACGGAATGGTTGAGAAGTAAAGCAGGATTTACTACTGAGGGAAAACAAAGGTTCTGGAAACAAATATCACGTAACGGAGAGACTGTGCTGCCTGACGGTGAGTCGTCGCCTGGGAGGGCACAAGGACACGGGGAGGGACAGGCCCGTCTCTGCGTGCTCAGTGTTTTTCTCTGAGGTGTGACTGTCAGTCATATTTTTAGCATTAGGTGCTCCGGGGGGGGGGGGGGGGACGGTGATGGGGAATTTAGTTCCGGATTAACAGGAGGGGATTGCACATGGCGTGGTGAGATGTCCCTGTTCAAAGGGACAAGTATCCACAGAGGCCTGCGCGCCCTGGATCTCTTCTCTCTCTCAGGTCGGCTGAAGGCCTGTAACTCTGGAGACTAAAGCGTGTTAGGGAACTGAAGCGGGGAAGGTGGAGGCCAACGAGAGTGCGCACCACAGGAAGTAGGCAGAAGTAGCCACAGTTGGGAGAACAAAGAGAGGAAGTTGGTCGTGGGGCCTCAGCCCATTAACAACAGGCTGGAGCCACGTCTGCACCCCTGCGTGAACCCCAGGCTCCTCTCCCTGTCCAGCCTTCCTTTAGTGACCCCCGACCCCACATCAGCCCAGCTGCCCGGGAGCCTGCGGCAAGGACAGGTGATGTTTGCAAGGCCCCAACCCCATCTTGAAACAGAATACAGAGGCTGTGTGTGAAGACGTGTACCGTGAGGCCTGTTTTTCCAGAATCCATGTTAAAAGATCTGGGCTCTTCCTCCGTGGCTTCCACTGTGGGGGTAGCAGGTGGGCAGCTGTGGCCATTCACACGGACAGGTCCTTGGCCAAGCCGTGTTTGTAAATCGGGCAGTGCTGGCACTGTGTTTCTTTATCCTCTGATGCAATAGAACACGCACACACGGTTCATCTGGAAAGTTAGTCTTTCAGTCTCCAGCCCAGAATGACGCAGGAAGCGCCGTGTGGAGCAGTGATAATGAAAGAGTAGGAAAACAAGACAAATGAACAGGATGTGGTGTCAGTGCCAAGCGCCAGCCTGGGGCCGGAAGAGGCCTTCCAGCGTGCTGCTAGCAGGGCGCAAAGAAGGTCGCTCCCTGGGGGTGAAGACACGCTGGCTCTCCGTCTGGGGTGCTCCTGGTAGCTGCTTAGCCCCTCACAGGGGCGTCCTGATGTGGACAACGGGGTTGAGAAATCTGCTGCCCCTGGAGGTGCTTCTGGGAGAGGTCCGCGTCTGCTGACCAGAGCCCCTTCTACTTCACGCTGTCCCGTGGTTCCCGGAGCCAAAGGCTCTGTGTCCGGCCCCCTGACACAGGCCCGGAAACCAAGTTACCGGTCTCCGTCAGACTCCGCCACCGGGACAAGTTTCCTTATGTCGAGCAGTTTTCATCTCCTCATCAGTGCAGTGTGGATGGGGTGACCAGCCACCCCAGGTTACTGTGAGGTGCAGTCGCACTCCTGCGGGTCCCCCTAGACACCGCAGCCCCGGGAATCACCTGCAGCCGCGTCGCCATTGCTCTCCGGCTTGCCGAGCTCCTCAGCTTCCACTGACTTTCTGCTGTTTGCATGAAGCCGCCTTACATATATTGCCATGGAATATTTCTACTGTGAGTAGAAACAGCCCCTTGGCGCTCTGTGGCTCCCCGCAGAGAACCGCCAGTTTGTGAAGACCCGCAGCACCATGGCCTGGACTGGAGAAGCCCAGGGCTTCAGCCCAGCACCACGGGCCTTGATTTGTGGTCTGAAACCCTCTCCCTGCTCATTACTGAGGGCTGAACATCTGCATACTTTGTGCTTGCTCCCTTCAGCCTCTGCTCCCATTCCTCTCACCCCTATCGCTTCAAGCTTCTGTGGGCCAAGCGGTCTCCTAGACACAGGAGGGCCAGTCTGGGCCTTCTTATTCTCTCACGGTCACAGATTCCCAGGACTAAATACCAGATGTCGCTTCTCAGTGCTAAATGGATTAAGCGTAGTATTTTTTTTTTTTTTTTTAAAGCAAGCACTTTTGTTTCTTGTATTAGTGAGAAGGTGGCAATGGCCAGGGTCTATGAGTGTAGTGTTGAAGTGCTCAGGGAAGCATCGGATGGGAGGAGTCAAATGTTTTCAGGTCGCGGCCATACTCTGTGAGACTGCAATGAAGAATGCAGGCAGGAAATACATTTTCACATCAAGGTTTGGGGGAAAAACCACGAAGCCTAGCTTTCCGTACTGGATTATCATCGCAAGTTATTACGCACATCATTATGCATGTTTAGGAGACCGTTCTGGGTCAGAGGCTGTTCTCAAAGAAACAAGAAAGCAAAGCTATCCAAGAGATTCTGCTGAAAAAGCTGATAACTGGGCCGTATTAACACAACTGGTCATACTCATCCAACGTCCTGTGTGTCTTCTGTTACCGAGGCTAACAGATACCTGCTGTAGACAGCCACCATGCAGCGTGTGTATTTTGCACTTCCGGTAACACAATAGTGGGTATTATTCAGTGTTCATTTACCTGAGTTCCTTTAAGACTTTCACTCTCGGGTTCAAATATTCAGCGCTGATCGTAGAATATACCTGTCATACCCAATACTGGTATGAGACTCTGAGCCAAAAGAGAACATGCAAAGCCTTCACCAGAGCTCCTGTAGCTAAAGTACGTAGAACAGGATATGCTCCTCATCATCTCACCAGATCTTTTCAACTCTCAAAAGTGAACTTTGGGACTTTGAAGTAGGCCTCCCTTCGACCAACAGACGGCTTTACCACTGAGCAAGAAAGGATCCCTGTCTAATCTCTGCCTGGCTTGTCTTTTCCTCATTCTTCAAGCAGCTGCGTCCACACAATCTTCTCTCCTCTCCCTGTTAGAGGGACTGGTGCTATGCAGGGGGTAGCAGTTTCTGCACTTCACCCACCTCCTTTTCAGCGTTGACCTGTCCTCCACAGCATTTAGAGCTTCGGGCAATGAAGGACAGAGGGAAGATTTGGTGACTCCTGCGAGGTCCTCCCCTTTCGCTGTGAACACACACAGTGCCCACGGGTAGGCCTCTAATTTGATAGCAGGCTGGGAGCACCTGTGAGCGCTCTGTCTTCTTGTTCCTCAGGAATCCCAATGCTGAAGATCGTGTTTGCAGGCCACGAGCACCTCTCGCTGATCTCTGTGCCCCTGCTCATCTACCACCCGGTCCAGATCCTGCTGGGCAGCGTGCTGGTGCCCACCATCAAGTCCTGGATGGTTTCAAGGCAGAAGGTGAGAGTCGCTTGGCTCAGCTCCCCCATGGAGAGTCAGCAGAGGAGCGTTTCACTTCCTTTCTCTTACCCCCACTGTCCACCTTACATGGTCGTGCATTGTAGACTAGAATTTACACATCTAAGTTATGACCAAGAAGGAAGACAAGGATTTGAAAATCCTACTTCTCTGTCAATAGTATATACAGTCATGAACCAGCATCAGAGTAAATTTTCCTGTAAATGTTTAGACATGCTAAGATTTATTCTACACACTAGCAGAAGCATTTCCAAAAGGGAAACTCCACAACGCTGTTCATCTCCCCTTTATACAGAAACCAGGGGGGGCACTGGCTAATTGAGAACAACTCAGAAGGCTTTGAGGTATTTATCCATCTTGTTTGACCCCCAAAATAAATACCGAGCCCCAGTGCCAAGTATACCCATGACTCCTCTGCTCTGCAGACATCCCCTGCCTCATAAGGGGGACTGGCTCCGTCTCTAGACCCCCTGGCCATTTGGCCACAGCCTGGGGGACTCCCTCCTCCTGGCTGCGCCCATGATCTAGTTTCATGGAGCGGTCACTTGCTCCTGGATATTTCCCAGCTCTGAAAAGCATCTTTTCCTTTCTCACAGGGAGTTAAGATGACGCGGCCGACGGTGTGAGGAAGGAGGCGGCCTCACGCCAGATGTACATACGTACAGGGCTGTACAGACACACACTCTGAAGACTCGTGCTTGTGAATGTCGCTTCGGTGCATATTTTATTTTTTTACACGAAAATAAGATATAACTGTTTAAGTGCCTTAAAATGTATTTGACAAGAGCATTATTTCCAGAACCTACTTTGTTGCTTACTGTACTGCCAGGGGTGGTACAAGGAGCTGTGTCATTTTCTTTGTCCTCCTCCTCCTCCTCTTCTTTTTTTTTTTCTCTAAAACAGTCATCCCAAGCAACAAAAAGCAGGCACGCTTTCCCTCCCCTCTTCTAAGCAACTCGACAGTAGTTACTGTACCTGGAAAGGCAGTCACAGCGCCAGGAAAACGCCCTCCCAGAGACAGTGAAAATTCCCAGTCTCGCTCCCACTTGCTCCATTTACTGGGTGATTCTTTTTATCTATGACTGTGACACACCTCTTCTCCATCAGCGCGGCAGGAGTCACAGTCAGAGATGTTGAAAAGCATAAGTGGTCTGCTTTCTTGACATATTTTTTAGACATTTCTTTCACTAATTCCACACAGAAACGCCACAATCCCATTCTAAAAGATGACGGCCTGAACTTTATTATAAGCTGCTTCAAGGAAGGGCCTGATACTTGAGTTTGGAATAAAGTACGTGAAGTTTGGAGATAGAAACCATAGGGTTGGATTTCTAGGATTTTTAAAATTAAGTGACGGGTTTTTCCTTTTTGCTGTCTTAATTCCCTTCTTACCAGTTTGACCCCTTATAGCCAAACACCTGCTGCAAAAACGTTACAGTCAGCTGAATAGCAACAGCAGCTCCACACGGATTATATTCACATTCCAGGACTGCGGCCCAGTTGGTTTCCTGTGACACAGGTGTGCTGGGCACAGGCTGTTCCCGCTGGCCGGAAGCAGCCCATTCCATCCCAGAAATAGGCAGACTTGACCAATGTTTGTTCTTATGAATAAGTGAGAACAGAAAGGTCATGAACATAAGCAATGTTACCCGGACACCTGGGAGGACAGAAGTGGACACAGAAAATATGAAACTGTTCATTAACCAAACATCAAGTAAAATTATTTCCCCATTTGGCATCAGCTTTCAAAGAGTATACAAAGTTTGCTTCTACTGTGCCTGGACCGGAATTCACTGGACCCAGTAGAGATAAAGCGGTATCTAGACTTAGGGGAACCCTGTTGTGTTTCCTACACACTCTGCAGCGCACCCTCTCTTTCCAGGTCTTAATGAGTGGGGGTTTTGGCACCCTGGGGTCACGCTGAGTCACGCTCAATTCTCAGCAGCTGTTTTGATGTGGTTTTCTCCCCCCACAACAAAAGTCATTCCTTAGAACGGCCCAAGTTGCTCAGCAGATGGATTGTCCTGTTTCTGCTCTCAGCCGCATCATTTCTGATTCATTTCCACGTGACTGACATTCCCACGTTCCGGAAGTTATCCTCAGTGTGGAGGTACAGCGTGTGCCAAACCCTGCAAATTGTTTGCCGAAAACTGCTGTTGTGAAGACATCACTTGTGTCGAAAGCGACAGCATTTCTGCTTGGTACTTTTGAAACTCTCAGATGGAGCCCAAAAGCGTCCATGTCTTGCCCTGCAGCCTTCTTGGAACTTCTTAGTAAATGGAATTGCCTGTCTGAGCTGCCCAAAAACCTTTCTCCCTAGCCTAGCAACTGATTCTTGCTTCCCAACTTATCTACCTCTATTGTCGGACACCTATAGTAGGTGTGATTATGGGATAAAATTCAACAGAAAATGCTATAACGTTTTATCTTTTGCTTAAAAAAAGTGTTTTGTTTTCAAACAGTCTTTGCATAGTGAATTTTGGTGGCTTTAGTGATATGTTTGTGCCTTTTTCTTTTTTACACAAATGCTGTGGCATATTTTTCCATAAAGAAGAAAAAAATAAAATTTATTTTTAATTCATGTTTATTGGGATTTATTCATATCTTAAAATATTTTATTTTTTACAGCATCAAGCTATTTGTTTTATGCATCTGTTTGGTCCAAATGTATTTATGAAAGAAATATGTTCGATTATGTTTACTAGTTTTTCCATCTGGATTTTTTAAAAAACACTTGTCATGAAATTTGATTTTTTAAAATAGGTGACATTGTTGATCTTCTCATCTGTTCTTTTCTAAGTTGTAAGTTTTTTATTTTGAGATATTTTTTAATTCTTCCCTCTTATGTTTAAAACAAATATACTCTGGCTAATGTTCAATGTTTGTTTTTGCTAAATACCAAATTTTTTCAAAAGGATGGATGAAGTAATGAAATGAATTATTTATGATGAATGGAAGATGAAAATAATTCTATGATTAAACAAAGATGTGTCTCAGAAACCACCAGTGCCCCTGTGGCTGATATGTAACCTGATTTCAGCTGATTTCATAATACCTCCCCAGGGGTGTCTCAGCTCACCCCGGTACCCTGCACCATCTGTGAGGTAACAGGTGAGTTCCAGAGTCGCCCAGCTAGCCATCCCCAAACCCCCCACGCATCACATTAAAGTCCAGAGCAGCCCTGGCTCTTTGCCCCAGTGTCAGGGCTGAGGACCAGAGACCGGACAGAAGCGGAAGACTTAAATATCTGGATTTCAGCTGCCCCTGCTCTTCCATGGAGGAGTAGGAAAGGAAGCCCAGCGTGCCTTTTCCAAACCCAGTGTTTCCCTAAGAGCACATCACCTCGTGTTGTGATCCCCACCCTGGTGTTTTCTTGTCCTGCCTTAGAAATCCTTTCGCCCTGAAGGGCTGACTGAAATCAGCCTCCTCAAGGCACCTGCTTCCAACACCCTTCCCAAACACCTCCTCCACCCAACTCACCTCCAGCCCATCCTCTGAAACCTTTCTGTTTCCTTCTTTCTCCTCTGATGTGGGCCACGTTCCTGTTTTTCTCTTTTGCCAACACAGGTTAGTGGCCAGAAGAATCTGTACGGACTTGCCCAATCGTGGTCTTGTTAAGTAGGACATGGAGTATGCAAATTTTTTTTTTTTTCCAAAAAAAATTTTTTTTAAAGATTTATTTGTGCATACAGAACTGGGGTACAGGCCAGAGGCTTAGGGGCAGTGAGAGGTTTCACCAGAGACAGAGTGGGGAACAGAACAGGCAGATCGACGAAGTACACTGCTGAGGGGAGCAGCGGGTGGGTCAGGAGAGGTCTGCCACACCATGTGATCACCTCCGGGGCAGGTGGGAATTGAACTCATGCGGAAGCGGCTTTAGATTCTCAGTGCTGTGCTTTAACCCGCTGCGCCACCAGGGAGGGCCGGAGTATCCAAATTTTGAAAGAACTCTTCTCCTACGTGTATGTTATCCCTTATTTCCCAGGAAGACTATTTTTTTGATGACAGTTCCCATTCTGAGTAAAACCATGAAGCTGCATTGTGGTCCTGAGGAAATGCGTTGCTTCTTGGTTGCGGAAACCACACCTCTCCACAGCAAGGCTGTACAAGGGAGGCCAACAACTTGCTCCTCCACGTTTTCAGCCTTCCACCAACACTCAAGAAGTCGAGCTAAAATATATTGGGTTGATCTGAATGAAAGAAAATTTTATATACACAAAAATACAGGATTTCCCTGACAGGAGTTCTGACAATGTAAAAACTAGATAAAATCTATCATCATGGTCGCCATCATTGGTTTGCATCTAGACCATACACAACCTTCTGAGAGTTTATTCTCTTTAACAACCCACTAATCACACTGCATTATAGGATAGTTTCTCAAATGTGACAAAATGCTAACCTTATTGAGGTTAAGGGGGAATGTGTCTCATTGACCTTGGAGACCTAACTGTGCCCAGGTACAAATGCCCCCTTCCCTGACACCCCTACATGGACAGCTTGTCTCCTTCACTGCTCCCGTTCCCACTCACCCCTTTAATGTTGACCTTTCCAGGATTCCTGCCCCTCTTCTTTCATCCCACCCATCTGCTCCCCTCCTGGAGTCCCCTTTGGGCACTCAGCTTCCACCACCACCTATAAATCAGAAAACCATGGTAGACCTGAGCTCTTGTTTACAATCACTAGGAGCCCCCACCTGGGGTCCTCAAAGTGTCTCTAAGCCACTGCAAGAAGGCAAAGGCAGTTAATCCCTGTTGCCCACAGTGGCACTTCCCAAACCAGCTGCCTGTGTTGCCATAGCAACCAGAAGGCGTCCTCCCCTGCGCCTCACCTGCACATTCATAGCCACCAAATTCTCTTGATTCCAACTATGAAACCTCTCTGTAATCGCTACCTTCTTCATCCCACTGCTTAAATTAAAGATTAAAAGTAATCTTAAGATTTGGTGATGGAAAACCCACGGAGATTGCCACTGAGATGGAAAAATGCACAAAAATATGTAAAAATAAATTAATATAATAAATAAAAAGTTATAAAAAAAAGTAATCTTAAGATTACTTTAGTTCTAGAGTCTTCTGTTCCAGGAATACCTCTCTCTGATCCAGGATGTCGTCTTAGCTGATGTGAAAAGACTCCAGCCCAGAGTGGGTCCTTTGCCCTCTAGGGAAAGAATTCAAAAGAGAACACTAGTTGGCTTTGCCAGGCAAAGCTTTAATCGAGATGCTCACCACGAGGGAGCCAGTTTGGGAAAGGATACTAACTGGGCTCTCCAAAAGAAGTCAGGAGGAGATAAAGGGCGACCCCAGGAGGCCGGGGGGAGCAGCAGAGCATGGGGCATCCAGGTGAGCTCTCCGCCTTTTCCCTCCAGAGGACATGAGCTAATCAGCAGTCAAGATCGGGCGCTTCATCTCACCAAGGGGCCTCCTGGTCAGTGTGGCGGCCCAAGGGCTTGGACGGGTTCGACAGGCCAGGAGGTGGTTCGGACAGCTCACCCTGCCTGCTGGCAATCTCCTTCACCTGGGCTGTCTCGCTGGTCCACGTGCCAGGCTCTGCTCCATGAACACTACACAAGGAGAGCCCCATCTAGCCCCTGTGAGGATTTTTGGCATGGTGTGGTCAGAGTGGGAAGTGGGGCTCCCGGACACTCAGTGCCAGTAGTCAGAGCTTATATGCAGCGAAGTCTGCGTCCTCGCCCAGGCCTGACCCCAGCTCCCACCACAGCTGCAGCCCTTGCTCCCAAGTGATTCGTTGTTCCTCACACACGCGGTCCTTGTTTTCTTTTTTTAAAAAATGTTTGTATTTATGCACACAGAACTGGGGTACAAGCCAGAGGTTCAGGGACAGTGAGAGGATCTACCAGACACAGTGGGGAGCAGAACAGGCAGACTGATGAAGTACACTGCTGAGGGAAGCAGCGGGTGGGTCAGGAGAGGTTCTGCTGTGCTGTGTGGGTCACTCTCGGAGCTGGGAATCGAACTCTCACTGAAGCGACTGTGGCTGGCTTGCAGTGCTGTGTTTTAACCTGTTGCGGCACCAGGGAGGGCCCCATCTTTGTTTTTAATCATTCACTCAAGGTCCAGACTTTGCCAAATGGTCTTGTCCACATGTCACTCCCTCTCCAAATGATTCCTTCTTTCCTGTCTTATCTATGTAGCCCTGGTAACTAGCAGAATACTTGTCAGACAACAGCAACCTCAGTAGATGTTTATTGAATGATAGGCTCACGCTTCAGGCTCTTTGGGTTGCTTTTCTAACCCTGAGGGACAGACATCTTCCAATAATGTTTTTGGAGACAGGCCAGTGACACTTAATTTTCATTGGGAATCATCATCTTCATCAAACTAATAATTGTTTTTCATGAAGACAGTCAGTAAAAACAGTGATGACAATTTCGACCCCAAAATGGGTGAGACTCCGAGCTTCTAGACTGCATACCGCTGCAGACAGTTAACCCTAGCTGCAGGCTTTCCTGTAGAGCCAGCTCTGTGACCTGTGCAAAGGTCCTGAGGCACCCAATTTGGGAGGACCTTGGCTTTGGGCCCCAGGCGAATCAAGCAGGCTCCACCACTGTGCCCTTCAGTGCTCTACCTCCTACACTCCAGAAGGCCCTGACTCCCTCCCCACCTCCCTCTGGGGTATTGACCAGTCAAGCCCACATGCTAAGTTAGGCTGCAATCAAAAGTCAACTAGCCGTGGAGAATGCAAGGGCAGATGCAGGAGAGAGCGCGGGTCAGGTGTCACAGTGCAGGCAGGCCCTTAGCACAGGGGAAGCCTTGATGTAAAGGCCTTTTACCTCTGGGTCACTGGTTCAAATCCAGCCGGGCCCCCACCTGACAGAAAATCATTACGGACTCTGGGTCAGGCGACTTGACAGATGGAAAATGAATTTCTGTCTCTGTCAGCAGACCAGTGTCCACACCACACTTGGCACTGAGCAGCTCCCCGCTGTAGGAGCCAGAGGAGAAGCCGGCCACCCTGGCCAGTCTCAGCAGGCCCCTGAGGTCAGCTGTGTCGGCCTTCTGCTTTCCCTTTCCCTGTCAGGGTGTGACAGCCCCTCCCTCCCTCCTTTCAAAGTGCTTCATTCATCCAGTGGGCTGTGGCGTCTACTCTGAAGGCATTGTTTAACAAGCAGTTGGGAGTGGTGGAAAACTGAGGGAAGCTGTTCTGCCTTATCAGAAGAAGAGCAGAAACCACAACAGAGAAACACAAAAAGAAGGTTTGGATCCTGGCCTGCCGGGCAGGGCAAGGCCCACTCTGAGCGTGCCCTGAGGGGACTGGAGGGTGGGCATGACCCTCTCTGGGGGACCTTCCCTCCGTGCCATTTTATGTCCACATCTCTCCTCCCCTCCCAGAACCATCAAAACCTGCATTTCAAGTTTAGGGAGCTCCTTCTTCGTTTCCTATGCTCAGACGGGCCCTCCCAAGCCCCAGAAGTGTCTACCAAATGCCCCTAGACTGAGCTTTTTTTTAACCACCCCAAGAAGGAGGAAATCATGCTTATGCTGGGTTGTTCTGGAAAATGCAGAGGGCAACAAAATCTGACAGCATTCGCAGCCCCGCCTGGCCACAGGTTCCTCCTACTGGTTGGTAAGAGGGGTCTACAGAGTGTGCCCTCCTGGGTCACCCAAGAGCACTCCAACTCCCAGACT
>NW_004567119.1:7730636-7731844 GCF_000260355.1 Condylura cristata | reverse complement strand
GTCTTGTTGCGGCGGATGGCAGAACCCACTTAGAGCAGGCAGGTTTTGGGACTTCAGGGGTGCCTCTCTCTGAATTGAGGTGCCCTATAACACTAAGAGCAAGGAGCTTGGGAGGGAGCAGGGCCCGGGCCCATCACTGACTCTCCTTGGCTGGCGCTGGGAGGAGAGTCCGCAGCACAGGGCAGGCCCAGGCCTCCCACTGCGCACCCCCCTCCCCACTGCCCGCTGCCTCCCACGAAGCCAGAACAGTTTTCATTCTGTCCCCACCGTCTGCCAGGTCTGCATGCCCTCTGGAGGCAGCTGCAGCGAGTCCGCAGCTGTGACATGTAACAAGGGGGTCCCCAGGAAAAGGGGAAGTTCCAGGTTCCCTGCCCCACCCAGAAAGGGGGTGGAGCTGAGAAGAGAAGAAGGAAGCAGGTGGGAGAGCCCGGGACCAGAGGCAGCCAGGTGGAGCAGGGAGCATGTGAAGAAACTGTGCTTGTTTCCTGGCCCTGGGCTGGTTGGAAGCCGTGTGGGTGAGAGACCCGTGGGAGGTGGCTGTGGCAGTGTTTATATTGGTTTTGATGTTGCTCTTTTCCTCCCAGACTTGTCTGGCCATTCCTGACCCTTTTCTATGGGTCCCGGCCAGAAGGTGCTTTAGTCTTGTGGCGGCTTTCAGGCCTTGCTTTGGGCCAGTCCCTTTTGGGTTGACTTTTGCCCACTAGGGGCTGGGTGACTTCAGGTGTTTGATTTAGACATTATGTTCTTTGTCTTCCGTGTTGTATACTCACTGTGTTAAAGTTCCTTTTCATCAAAGTCTTACATGTTTTGTCCTGATGCGGCGGATGGCAGGGCGGATGGCAGGACCTACTTAGAGCAGGCAGGTTTGGGGGTTCGGGGGTGCTCCTCTCTCCTTGCCCTGTAACAACCGGATGCCTGCCCTAGCCACGCTGTCCCGCACCCCACCGCCCCTGTGTGCTCACAGCGCAGATGCTCCCCCACCTACCACCTACCACGAGCGTCTGGTGAAGGCCTCTGGTGAAGGCCGGTGTGCTGAGGGAAAGCCTCAGGCGAAGACCCGGCTCTGCAGCGCTCTGCCAGCCTCCCTCCCTCGGAGCCTCTGGGCTCTTGGCCCTGGGAAGGTCTCTGCTGCTGGAACCCTGGGCCAGCCGGACTCCTGGGCTAGCTGACCAGGCCCTTCACGCCTTCCAGGGCCCTCTGGGCCGAGG
>NW_004567119.1:7724388-7729686 GCF_000260355.1 Condylura cristata | reverse complement strand
TAAATGGCAGTTTTAATGTAGCCATTGACATTCTTCTATTCATGGAGTAGAGAAATCCAAGTTTTAAGAATACTGCCCTCTACCAATGGAACTCATTGGCGCTGCTTTCTTTTGGGGTGGAAACTTTTTTTTTTTTTAATTTGGGCATGAGCAAAAAAAAAAAGAAAAAGAAAAAGAAGAACGAGACGGCTCCGACAGCCGGACAGCCCACTACACACACGTGCGCAGCGCCATTCTGGCCCCAAGGCTTGTCTTATTTTTACTTATTTATGTACAAAGCAGATCTCATGGCTGCCAGCCTGGAAACTCTTCAATTGTATGACAACCCAGTCACCCCTTTGGCCCTCCCTGGCACTTTTCTGACGACTTCCGGCCAGCAGCTCTGGCTCTGAGGGACTGCCAGAGAGCAGACTCCCTGGAGGGGACCCCAGCAGAGCCTGGGGTTCCATCAGCTACCCCGGAGTCGGCCTCCCACAGCCCTTTCCGAGGTAACTCTCCAGGCCAGGCCAGGCTGCCCCTGGGAAGGGAGGGGATGCGGCTCTGTGGGTGGGTCAGTTGCACCCCGAGTGGACCAAAGGGAAGCAGCTGCCCGCAGCTTCCTTCTCTAGCTGTGCTTCTGGGAGGATCAGGAACAGTTCCAAGTGGAGGCAAAGGGCTCACCCCGAAACTCAGACAGGCTGGGTTTTGTTCCGTTCAAAAGCAGCGTTTCCTAGACAGAGCAGTAACATGCACACTGGTAAAGACTTTCCAAGAGTGCCCTCTAGTGGAAATCCATGGGCAACAACTCGTTTCACAAGTAAGTGACTTGGATCCTGAACTCCTGAATAAAAATAAAGCCAGTTTGCCTGAAACCTCCTTCACCCGTGATCTGAAAACATATCAAGTTTCTTCTGCAAGTCCATAAACTGTCGAGTGACCTTGGTCAGAAATGAAGGCTGCCTTAAGCTTTCAGAGGAAAGCACACCCTGCGTGTAGCGCTGAAATCAAAATACCCTGTGCACCGTGTGTGGAGACTTGAGGTGCGGGAGAGGCAGCGGGCCTGTTCCTAGGCTGTGCATGTACTTCTGGCCGGGTGCTTTTGTTTTGACTGCAGCGGGAGCCCAGGCTGCAATCAAGTCCAGCCCCAAAGGCCACACACACTGCCAGGCTTTTACCTTGGAGGATGTGGACAATGAGTCATTTATGCCTCTTCCTGGTTCTTCCTGGCCAAGGTCAGCTTTCCCACTGGGGCCCAGCAGCTGGCACAGGGCCTGAGCTGTCTGGAGCCTGGCAGTAGTGCAGCCCAGGGTGAGGGTGTGGTTCTCCCGCCCCCCCTCCCCCAAACCCATGCAGTTTCAGGCTCTCAGGTAGCCCTGTCCAATCCCAAAACCCCATTCACTCTGCTCCATCTGGGCTCAGGGCCTCCTGTGGAGGTCTGAGGAAACGGATTGCAGACTGCGTTCGCTTCCCTGGTGGAATTCTGTGAGGAAGAAACTCCAGTGGCCTCTGAGCAGCCTCCCCTGTTCCGACGAGCTTCCCAAAGATGATGTTGGTGTTTGAGTTCATGCTGATGCCTCTTGTGACCGTTGCTCCCACGCGTCGTCACAAAATGGCTGCTGCTGTGTTGTTGATGTACTGTGAACACTCGCTGGGCTCCAGGTGTTCTAGGATCTGGCCAGCAAGGTGGACTGGGCTCTGACCTCGTGGAAATGACGGCTGGGGACAGAGAGGGATGACGTCCGTGCAGCTATGACCTCCTGATGAGCGGAAGGGGCCTAGCAGTGTCCTGCGAAGCAGGGGCGTGTCTGGAGACCCCTTGCCAGGACAGGTCCCTGCGACACTTACAGGTAGGCAACGACAGTGTGTCTGGCATCCACCATGTTTGGGGCGAGGATACACAGACACACAGATTGTGTCCGCACCTGCGGAGAGCTTACAGTCCAACAGTAAAATAATAATTTCGTAAGATTTCACACACCTCAACCCTCAGATCTGCGCCCCGTGGGTCGGCCAAGCCTGTTAAGGCCTGTGTACATGAACGGGCTCAAGGTCACGGAAGGGGAGCCCAGGGCTGGGCCTTCCTCGGTTGCGTTGTCTATGTTCGCATTAAGGGATGGCTCAGTCCTAAACATTTCTTTGAAAAAGATTTATTTATGCTTACAGAACTGGGGTATAGGCCAGAGGTGTGGTGGATGAGAGAATTCACCAGAGGCAGAGCGGGGAGCAGAACAGGCAGATTGACGAAGTGCACTGCTGAGGGGAGCAGCGGGCGGCTCAGGAGAGGTCTGCCGCGCCATGTGGGCCGGGACTGGGGATTGTACCCGTGCTGCAGTGGCTTCAGAGAGCTTCGTACTGCGGTACCTTAACCTGTTGCGCCGCCAGGGAGATCCCCAGTCCTAAATATTTTACTTATTTCTTTCCCTAGGCCATACTGCTTGATGGAAACGGATATAAACAATGAACGGGATGTGGGTCACCCCGGCTCACTTCAGCTGTGTGCGGCTATGGTCTCAGCATCGGGCCTGCGGACTTGCCAGAGAAAAACCAACATGGCAGCCCCGGTGCGCCTCCAATTTCATGTGCAGCTTTACTAGCTCTTGGCAACCAAGACTACCAACATGGGGTACCCAGACACCCCCAGGCCATGCCTGGAGAGGTCCGGGTGAGCTGCCCCTCCATAGGCGGACTCAGAAAAGGTCCACTGCCAGCCTTTAGCTGCCCTCGAAGGCATCTCACACCCTAACACACAGGCCCACTCCCTTCTGCAAAACTCATCATCTGCTGACCTAGAGCGGGAGTAGGAAGGAAGAAAAGGCCACCAGAAGTGACCCTTGACTCTTCCTCGTGCTGTGAGGAAAGATAACCGCTCCCTGCGGGGTGCAGGCAGTCAGCAGCAGGATGGCCACTCGTCCCTCCTGAAAGCCCGCCTCGCCCAGCCCTCCTGCCAGGACAGGATGAGTGGCCACAACCTGGGCCACAAGGTTGTTGATTTGGGGTCAGCTAACCAGCCTGGGTCTAGAGTAAACAGGTTGCTTGGAAGAGAGGTGTTCAATCTGGGTCTGTGGCCCCAGGACTCAGGGAGCACTTTGAGGGGAGCAGTAGAGGCGCAGCTAGGGAGGGAGGAGAAGCTGGGCCTGCCACAGCCAGAGTGCTGAGCTCTGCTCTGATGTACATCTTGGGCTTCCTTTAAGAGAGATGCCGATGCGGGCCCTCCCTGGTAGCGCAGAGGGTTACAGCACAGCACTAAGAAGCTAAAGCCACTTCAGCATGAGTTCGATCCCCGCCCCAGGAGGTGACCCACACGGCACGGCAGACCTCTCCTGACCAGCCCGCTGCTCCCCCCAGCAGTGTACTTCATCAGTCAGCCTGTTCTGCTCCCCACTCTGTCTCTGGTGCATCCTCTCACTGCCCCTGCACCTCTGGCCTGTACCCCAGCTCTAAATGCACAAAATAAATAAATCTTAAAAAAAAAAAAAAAGAGAGAGAGAGATGCAGATGTGCTGATGCTTGGGCAGGAGGGCGGGTCTGGGTGCCCTCACCTTCAGCTGTAGGGCTCTGCTCTGCATTAGATGACGTCAGCACCCTGCCATGGCCCTCTCAATCCAGCAGCGGCCACGCCTACTTTCCCAGCACAAACTGTGCAGTCCCAGCACTGACCTCAGTGATCTAAAGTCACTTGGTTCCAATGAAGTCTCTAGTCTAGGCTTTGTTTCTTTAGTCTTTTCCATCTAAGCCTTCTGATTTCATTCCTTCATTCCTTGATGTGTGACTGTTCATCTTCCAAATAAGTGTGGACCAACCTCCAGAGAGGGGTGGAGAGGCCAAGAGGGTTTCCTCCAAGTCACAAAGGAAGCCTTCGAGAAACACTGTCTGTGCAGAGAAGCGCCACCCACAGAAGGGGCGGAGCATCCATGGAAGGGGAGCACCACCCGTGGAAAGGGAGCACCACCCGTGGAAAGGGAGCATCACCCATGGAAGGGGAGTATCACCCGTGGAAAGGGAGCACCACCCGTGGAAGGGGAGTATCACCCATGGAATGGGAGACCACCCGTGGAAGGGGAGCACCACCGTGGAAGGGGGGAGCACCACCCATGGAAGGGGAGCACCACCCATGGAAGGGGAATACAGCCTGTGGAAGGGGAGCACCGTCCAGGGCAGGGAAGCACAGCCCGTGGAGCGGGAGCCTTACCTCTAGAGAACACTGCCTTGGGAGGGGAGCCCAGCCCCAGCAGCGGCGGCTTGCCTTCCTGGGCCGTTCCATAGCCACAACCTCTGGCTCCACAGCAGGACTTCTGCTTCACCCTGACTGAGCACTGAGAGTGTCCAGCGTGTCTACTCTTGCTAGTGCAAAGGACAAAAGTGCCCCTGGAGTGAGCTTGGAGACTTGGGAGGTTACTCCCCTCCAGACACCTTGACTAGGCAAATCCTACACGGACTTGCTTCTGACTCAGAAATGCCTTGTTCCCCCATTATTCCTTCATGCAATGAGTCTGGATTGCCTTGCTACCACGTCAGTCACTGTGGTAGCGTCAGGGGCTGCAGCAGAAAATAAACACAAGAATCTTTACACTTAGATTTACTTTGATTCAAATCTAAAGCACCCATCCAGCACCTCCTGAAAGGCTTTTAAAGCTACGAATGTGGAATCTACTCCCAGGAAGTCTGATTTCACTGGCCTGATCCTGATGACAGCGTTCATATCTAAAGAACCTAGGGCCAGACGTGAGAACACTGAGGGTTGGTAAAGAAGCTCCTAGTCTTTCGAGTTGTTCCATGAACTCACCTCTCTCCCACTACTAGAGTTGGACCTGCATCCCAGTACAGCCTCGGGGAGGAAGGAAGCCATCTTGTTTCCTCTGGGATGACTCAGCAGTGTTCTGTGTCAATTCCAGATCTGGTAATTTTCTCCTGAAGGGAGGAGCTGGCCAGTTTGGGTCGTGCAGTCTACAGCTCGGAGATGCCCTGGTGGCTTCTCACCTGCGCCTACTCACCTGCCTTTGACTTTCCTCATCTCACTGATCTCATCTGCTTTGTTGCTTCCAAGCTCTTTTTGTCTCCACTTCTCAGATCTGGGGGGCTCTGCGCTTTGTCTATGGCTGTGGAGGATGGTGATGAGTAATAACGAGCCTCCACCCCCCACCCCCACAAGTCCTTTTGTAACAGGTACAGGTTTTATGGACTCCGCCCCCACTCCAGATGCTGGAACTCCAAATCCCATCAGTACCAAGGAGAAACACGCTGGGACGTGAGGGCGGAGCTGAGCAGCCAGGTTGGGATAAAACCGGACATGTGGGCTCTGGGGGGCTCTTGGCCTGGTGG
>NW_004567119.1:7708151-7723289 GCF_000260355.1 Condylura cristata | reverse complement strand
TTTTTTTTTTTTTTTTTTTTTTTGGTCTGCGAGAACAACAAATTATGTTCCTAAACGAGAAGGTGCCATCTGTAATGGATAATATAATCTGAAAATGTGGAGGCAACATCTGTGGCCCGTGGTGCTAATCTAGCAAGCTGGAGTCTATTTTTCCAGCCTATCAGTTGATGGGAAAACATCACTTCAAATATAATAATTAATCATTCGTCAAAATGGATATCCCCATTGGTTCCACACTACTCAGACAACCCTGCCCAGCCAGACTATAAATCAAAAAATACATTCCTTAATATGCAATCGAATGTATTTCTAGGCAGCTGCTTGCCTCTATAAAGTAATAAAACATTTTGCAGAAACTGTGGGTCACCAGCTGATTGGGAAGATTCTCCCAAGGTGCGATGAGAAAGAAGGAAAATGCCAAGCCCAGAGGAGGGGGCTGCAAATCCAAGATGGTGGCCGGAAACCAAAGACACCTTCCCATCAAGGAGGTTCCGGGCTGGAGGGCTGGGTGATGATGGCAGCACCCCTCCTACCCAGGTCCTCTGGCCTCGTCCCTCTCCCTCACGTCTTCACTTCAGGGTCCCCTCACAGCCTGCTGCATGTCTTGGCCCAGCTTTCCACAGGTGCCCAGGGCCCCGGGCGCCATCTTGCCACAAGTCCTAATGGCAGCTGCACGCTCATCATTTCAAGCCGGACTTCTGCTGAACCTGGGAGCTCTCTGGAGCCATGGAAATGTTTATAGCCCCTAAAATGCTCCAGGAAAATAAATGATGGTGGGAGGAAAAGTGCGTTGTAAGTCAGTACAGGAGCGAGGGAAACAACAACCCCCACCCCAGACTCAAGGGTTGTTTCCTGTGGCCTTTTTCCCCATGTGTGACCAACTTTCAATCTGGCTATTGAAGCCAGTAATTCCGAGGCAGCGCCTCACCTCGGGGTGGAGAATGGAGGAGGGCGGCTTCTATTGTGGCACCTGGCTGGCAACCTTAAAAATTCAAAAGCCACTGAATTATTTCCAATATTTACTTTATATTTTCTTTATTTTTCCTCACCACCCTTGCTCCTTTGTCCTCTCCCCTCCCTTCTAACCTCAGGGTCCTCAAGTGTTTACATTCTTAATATCCAGTTGCTTTCGTCGTTTGCATCGCTACATTGTCTATGTCAATGTCCAGGGCTTGTTGTGTGTTGTATACTTGACACCAATATAGTTATAGGTGAAGCAGACCACTATCAAAATAATAGGCAAAGAGAAGATAGCCAATGGCCAGGATGGGAGCAGGAGGGTTGACGGGGAGAGCCTTAGCAGTAAGCAGCAACCCCGACTTTGCCTCTATCTGGCACTTAGCATTACAACTCCCAGCATCCCATGCACTGGACTTCCTGGATGAGGGGCTGCTGGGAAGGAGGAAGGGAGAAGGAGCTGGGCGGCCATGTTGAACTGGGGAGAGGGTACAAAAGCCACAGTTGGCAGATGCTTCTCTGGGTCCTCTCCTTTGCATCATTAGTGCTTTATTTTTTATTTTTATTTTATTTTTTTTAAGACTTACTTATTTACGCATATAGGAACTGGAGAGAGGACTCAGCAGAGACAGAGTGGGGAGCAGAACTGGCAGACTGACTGAAGCACACTGCTGAGGGGAGCAGCGAGCAGGACAGCAGAGGTCTGCTGTGCCATGTGGGTCACTCCATGCCGGGGGACGGAACTGGTGCTGCAGTGGATAGCTTTCGTGCTGTGCTTCAACCTTTGCACCACCAGGGAGGGCCCATCTTTTGCAACATCAGTGCTTTGATACAGCTCACCTGTGAGACATTGCGGCAGCCATTTTGGCCCTGTGGCGGATTCAGCCTGGGCTGTATATTCTGAACTTTGATTCTCTCCTAGTACTCTGCGTGCTGCCTAGCCACTTACCTGTGTTTCCTGCCAGGAGATACCTTGGATTATTGCTTCCCCTGGCAGTGTTTCTCTTGAGCCTTGCCTGTTTGGCTGAACTGTGAACACAAAAGAATGGTAGATTTTCATATTTGACCCGGTGTCTATATTTTGAAATCCTTCTCTCCTCCATTCCTCCCTCTCTCAATTCCTTTTGAGCTTCTCACCAATTAAAGATCTTTGAGCACACTTGATTTTGATCCCTTTGCTTTTATGCTCATGAGTGGCACAAATTCCTAAAACAGGTAGCAGTTTGAGGTCCCCGAAAACCCTTGGTTTTGTCCAGTAGCAGTTCTGGCTCCCCGAGGTTTTACTTGCATACAAGAAATTCTTTGCCATACACTGCTTGTAAAAGAGAGGGGTAGGTTAGAGGAAATAAATTCAAATCACAGAGCGTGCAACCCAGAAAGGCTGGAATCGCAGATGAATACTGGAGGTGCAAATCCGGGAGAGGGAAACGACCTTAGTCAGAAATTGCCAGCCCTTCCCAAACAACTTCTCAAAGAAAATGTAACACTTGCTTAAACATTGACTACCTGGATGGCCCGCTTTGTTGTTGTTGTTAGACATTTATTTTTTAAGAAAGCAAATACTGTACACGCAAATTAGTTAGGAAAGGCAGACCATGAGATAGTCACAACTTAAGGAAGTTGTAATTTACCAAAATGGCTGTTCCTAAGGAGGGCGATGAATTGGAAATAGCAGAAGTAGTTTCTGACCTAAAAAGGTTAAGACACACCCCTCCATCTATGGTTATTAAATAAATACACTGGATACAGAAATGTTTCTCTAAAATATAAAGGTTTCTTAGCCATTGTTTTTCTGTTGTTTTCCCTAATATGTGTGTGTGTTTAGCTCCAAACCTTTTTTCTCCAAGAAATGACTGGCTGAACGATTCTGTAACTAGCTGACAATTCTGTAACTAAACAAAAAGGCTCTTTTAAGATGTTGCATTTGAGCCTCTCAGCCTTTTTGTCATTTTGCACTGCCTTGTCCATTAATAAGCGCTGTAGGCTGAGTTAACAGTTCCTACCGCTCCCCTTGAGGGCGCCACTGAGCCAGGCTCCGAGCACCAGGCTCCAGGATCACAGTAACAGGGGCTTGTCCATGTCCTGAAGCCAAACCCACGGACTCCAGCTGTCCTTGACAGAGTTAACTCGCAATGTCGCTGCAAGGGTGTCTGAGCCTGAAGACCTAATGGCAACGTGACAACTGGTGGGGCGACCCCTCCCATTTGCTGGGCTGGGGAAGTGGCGGGGAGCAGGTGGAACGCGAATAGTGGTTTGTTTTTGGGGGGTGGGGGAGGAGTCACAGCATTTCTCTAAATGAGCTAGATTTAAAGGTGAGAATCTGTTAGCAGGAATAGTTGGTGATCTCTGTGGTGAGGCGTGTGCACATAACATGTTACTGAAAGAATCCGACCCGTAGGTAAAAAAATAAAATTAAAGATGGCGATGCAGCTGCAGGATGCGGTGAACAGCAACGGCGACCAGCTGGTTAGCGAGGTCGCTGCGGGTTATGGCTTTGACAAAGGCACGCGGTCTTCACCCCAGCCCCGACAGCACTGTGCCTGTGTACTTAGGTGTCCGACAGGCTGACAGCTCGGAATTCATAGTGGGGTTTGTCTCCGCCCGCCATGGGCCGCGTCACTGAGATAGGGTCACTCTGAAAAGGCAGCTCATTCCCGGTCGTGTCAGCTTTTAGCGCTCCAAGGGTTAGGTCCAGCCCTGGGGTTTCGGCCCAAAGGGATCGCCCCAAGTCCCGGGGGCAGTCCACTGGCTCGTCCGGAATGCCGTGTTGCGCCACCCCCTCACAGGTCACGCAGTGAATGCGCTTCCAGTTCTGCTGGTGACATCAATTTTCGGAAGCTGAACTTTGGCAAAAGGCAAAATGGCTGCGGCAGCAGGTGCACAGAGGCCTCTCCCGGCAATAGCCAGACGAGGAGGGGCTGCTCCCCCAAAGCTGGCTGGGGGTGTGCTGGTCCTGGGGGGTGCTTCCCACAGCCCAGTTCACTGGGGCCCTGCACCCCCTTGCTGGGAGCCACTTCGCCTGCTACACCCCTGGCCGACGGAGCAAACCACCTGGTATGAAACAAACTCCTTTTGGGGTGATTTGGAGAGGCAGAGTGAGGCTCTTTCCTGCACGAGACACCACCTCAACGCGCCTTTTCTCCAGACTTGGAGGAGAAACGCTGACACAGCGAGGAAGGACAGTTTCTATTTCTGTGGGTTCCTTAAGGCGAAGCAGGAACCTGCACGGCCCCGGGAGTCTAGTTAATGAGCAGGTTATACAATATTCATTGTGTTGGGTTTAACTCTTCAAACAGAACTTCTAATTGCCAAAAGAAGAAGAAGAAGAAGAAAAAAAAACCCGGCTACGTTTCAGATGTTAAGACAACAAAATCAGGGAAGAACTCCTCTGTTGATAAAACCACCCTTGCCCGGCTTCCTCCGCCAGCCGCAGAGGGACAGCCCGGTCCCTGCCCTCATCAGCGATTCTCTGTCCTGGGCACACCTGCAGCCTGAGCCTCCCAGGGCCCAAGGGGTGGTACCCCGTCTCTTCAGAGGATGGCTTTCTGGCTGCCCCAGAGGGAGCCATCCAGCTGGATTCCGCTTCAGCCCAAACCTCTCTCTTCCCCCCCATTTCCTGGCCGCTGGGCTCGCATCCCCAGGTGGGCTGGGGACACCTGTGCACCTGCACAGTGCTGGGTGTGAGGGCACAATGGCAGCGGCCAGGTTGTGCCCAAGAAGCCGCAAGGCAAAGCACAATGCCCAGCTAAGCCGCAAGCTGGATCCCCAAAGGGGCACCGGTTCCCTATTGCCCAGCCTCAGGCCCGGGTGGGGCTCTGGGGGTCTCCCTGGGCTCCCACTGGCCACCTGTAGCAGGTGGCCGCAAGGCGACAGAGAGGTGGGAGACAGGAACTGGGCTGGCTGCCCCTCCCCTACTCCTGAGCCTGGCAGGGTGGGCCCTGCTCAGATGAGGCTCCACCCAGCATGGTGAGAGGCCTCTGTCTTATCCTAGAAAAGTAAAGGATAAAGATACATCAATGGGGCTGTTCTCCCCACCAAGCTGTCCTGAACTTCACAATTAACCTGTGCTGTTTTTTTAAAAAAAGATTTATTTATTATTTGTGCATACAGAACTGGGGTACAGGCCAGAGGCTCAGGGGCGGCGAGAGGCTTCACCAGAGACAGAGTGGGGGAGCAGAACAGGCCGACTGATGAAGTGCACTGCTGAGGGGAGCAGCGGGCGGGTCAGGAGAGGTCTGTGGCACCATGTGGGTCACCTCCGGGGCAGGCGGGGATCAAACTCATGTGGAAGTGGCTTTAGCTTCTTAGTGCTGTGCTTTATCCCGCTGCACCACCAGGGAGGGCCCTAACCTGTGCTCTTTAAACAACTCCAGGTAGTAGCTCAAAACCCAGCCTTGTACCTCCTCTTAAAAGAGCTCAGAGTGGGGGACCCTCCCTGGTGGTGCAGCGGGTTAAAGCACTGCACTGAGAATCTAAAGCCACTTCAGCATGAGTTCGATCCCCGCCTGCCCCGGAGGTGACTACATGGCGCAGCAGACCTCTCCTGACCCGCCCGCTGCTCCCTTCAGCAGTGTACTTCGTCCATCTGCCTGTTCTGCTCCCCACTCTGTCTCTGGTGAAGCCTCTCACCAACACTGAGCCTCTGGCCTATACTGTTCTGTATGCACAAATAAATCTTTAAAAAAAAAAAAAAAGAGCTCAGAGTGGGGCCAAGGGATTGAGTGTGCCCCTGGCGTTGTTGGGCGAGATGGCCAATGGAAGCTCCCAGGCCCACAGAGGCCCGTGCAAGGACACACTTAGGTCCTCAAGGACTCGGCTTCCAGGCTGGCAGGCAGTCATGGCCGCCGGCTAGGAGCGTTTCGTCCTTATGAGCTACACAGTCAAGGGCTGTGTACTCTTGCTGTGGGTCCTGATAAACTTGAGCAAGTATAGTAGTCTCGTTTTATCTTCTGTTCCTTTTCAGAGTTCAGAGGAATAGTAAATCACCAGGATGTATAATTTTTATTCCCATTGACCTAACCTCTGGGTGTTCCAGAGGCCACTGTTATGGAGGGGGAAGAGAGAGGCAAAGTTGGAAACAAATCACTGAAACCATCAATTTCTACAGTGGCTGATAACTTCAGACGCGCGGCAGCCTAAGGGGGACGCTGGATTGTCTGCAAGGCCATGCGTCTCCTCTCGCCCGCTGGGCGGCTGCTAACAGCTGGTGTCAGGGCCTGGGACGCCCGACTCTGCCTGGCGCAGCCTCCCCTCACCTGTACACCTGGCGGGGCTACCTGTCCGTCCCCATCTGAAGGCAGGAAAGGTTCTGACAAATCAAAACTCGGATAATTCTGAGTCCTAAAAGGAATTAGATTACAGCCCTGCTAGGAAAAGGTCACTCGATATTTGCATCAGAAAGCAAGGACTCCTGGGACTGAAGGTGTTGGAGGCTGAAGGGGGGAGGGGCCGGTGCCACAAAGACTCCCTAACTGGACTTCCTGTTTTGTAGAACAAGATGTATTAAAATGTCTACGTCTAGAACATAAAAGTTCCCTTTTTCTATTTTATTTATAGCAGTAGGTCAGAGACCTCCCACCAGAGAGAGAAGTCCCCCAGGGGTCTCCCCCAATCATGACCAGCGCTTCCACAATGGGGGTTTCTCTGCACTTTAGCATAAACCTGGTGGCAACGTTTATTCTGCTGGACTGTGTAAGCCCTCAGGCCCCTGGTTTGGCCTGCATACCCGCAGGGAGCGGCCAGCGCCCCTGCCCAGCACCTGCACAGGGGCAGCTCCATCCCAGGAGAATCTCCTGAGGCCCAGGGACTGCTCCAGCCCCAGACCTCCGGGTAGCTCTAGGGTGTGGCTGCTGCCCCGCAGAGGCTGGCTTTGGCTGGCCACAGCAGCCGCATGTGGAGAAGGTTGGACAGACTCTCTGTGCTCTCAGGAATCACTGTCACCCCAGTACAGGTTGGCACGGGCTCTGAGCTTCCGCCTTCTGCAGCCCCAGTGGGACTAACTGCTGCAGATGCCTCTGAATGCAGGCCTGGAGCTAAGCAGACACCACAAAGGCAGAGAGAGCAGAGGAGGGAGCTCACGACTGCACAGCTACGCGCCAGCATCTCCAACAACAGGCTGACTCCTGGAGCTTGGGATGCCTGAGAGGCCTTAAGTGCCAGCCGCTCAGGCACCGGCTTAGAGCCAGCCTGGCCCAGCACGCCTCGGTTTCCCCAGTCCTTCTGAGGATGGTCCCATGCACATGCGCTTCCCAAGAGCCACAAAGCGGATGTAATGACCACCAGGACCGCAGTGTTCTGTTTCTTACTTCAGCCAGAATCCCATAACTCAAAAGATTTTTAAAAGCCCACATGGCTCTTGCCACGGAACTATGTTTCGCGGTGACGACAGTGGCTCAGCCTCTCCTGGCCGGTGGATGGTCGCCCTCTGCTGCACGCCTCGTCTCTCCCCCAGCTGGCTTGACCTCCAGAGCCTTAGACACGGTGCAGGTGGACGCCTCAGGTACAGGCACAGTCTGGTTACTGCTGGGGTTGGTCATCTACGCCGCCAGCTCCTGGCTCGGGGCAAGTCCTCTGGGAGCGACAGCTTCGTCCTGTGCAAAACAGGACAGACAACGGCCCCTGCAGCTGAGCTGCCAGGGCGCTGAAATGAAAGCATTGATGGAGAAGCAGGAAGTACAGGGACAGCCACAGGTGCACCAGCGCTGAGGGTTTCCATGGCGACAACTGGACTGTGACCAGGGTGGCCCAAAGAAAGGCTGGCGGATGTCTCTCTGGCCAGAGCTCCAACTGGGATAGAGTGTGTGTGTGTGTGTGTGTGTGTGTGTGTGTGTGACTTAGTTTCAATGACTTCATCATTCGAAACATTGAGACTGAAGTGAAAAACCAAGAAATCTAATGCAAACCACAGAGCATGGCCACAATCTGACAATCACCCACTCCTGCCTGGATTCTAAGTGGCATTTGGGCATTTTCTGCAGACCCACTGAGTGCTGAGGAGCTAGCGGTGATGCAGAGTGGTGGTCGTTTCTGAAGCCCAACTCCAGGGGAAGAGACTCTCAGACGGCCACGCTGGTCAGTCAGTGTGATGACAGCTTTCCTGCTTCTTAGAGGTGTGTTCACCTAGGAGACATTTGCACTGCCCCTTGAAAGGTAAATGGGTCATCACCGAGGAACAGCCCAGTTTGAGGAATGTCAGAGCACAAAAACAGACTCGCCAGGAAGAAAGGAAGAAGAGTTGGCCGAGGGCCCAGGAGCAGGTCTTCAGGCGTGAGCTGGGGCTGGGTGTGTTCAGGCCATTTCACTCGAAATAAACAATGGACGTGGGTTTTGTGTCACCAGAAAGTTTCAGTTGGGTCAGACGTTCCCCAGCTGGTTAGTTTTGCTCCTGTTTTCCTGTTTGCACGAGCTCCTGGGCCCAGGGAGTCTGAGTCCCGGGCTGGACATCAGTACAACCTCCCCTCCGAGTCCACTCTTCAGCCCGCTGCAAAGAGCCACCTAGCTAGCTGCCGTGAACAAAACACCGTTTCTGTCTTGTGCTGGTGAAAAAAAGACCGTTTCTGTCTTGTGCTCCATGTGTGACTTTGAGGGGCCTGAAGAAAAGCGCTGAGGTCCTGGGGGCCGGGGGTAGGTGGCCTGGAGGACGGTATTCTGGCTTTGGATTTTGCAGCCGAGCGGACTCTCCAGCCCAGGGCCAAACTTGATGTGTCAGGTTGAGCTGGACCAGCGTGTCTCCTGCCTCACACCCACAGCAGCGGCACGTGCCCCTCCTGCTCCCTGACCTCACGGCCCCACACACCGCCACGGCCCCATGAGCCACCGTGGCCCCATGAGCCACCGTGGCCCCCAGCCAGATGGTCAGTGCGGTGTGGACCCGACTGGAAGCGGCAGCAGCACTGAAGTGAGAACAGCTATAAAAACAAGGACGCAGGGCCCTCCCTGGGGGCGCAGCGGGTTAAAGCGCAGCACTGAGAAGCTAAAGCCGCTTCCGCATGAGTTCGATTCCTGCCTGCCGGGGAGGCGATCCACATGGCGAGGCAGACCTCTCCTGACCCGCCCGCTGCTCCCCTCAGCAGTGTACTTCGTCGATCTGCCTGTTCTGCTCCCCACTCTGTCTCTGGTGAGGCCTCTCGCCGCCCCTGAGCCTCTGGCCTGTACCCCAGTTCTGTATGCACAAATAAATAAATCTTTAAAAAAAAAAAAAAAACAAGGATGCAGGATGCAGGGCCCGCTGTGAAGACATAGGCAGGCAGCCCCTGGGGCCTCTTCCATACCCTGAGGCTGGCGCCCCCAGTCCCCACACCCTGAGGCTGTCAGGCTATCAGGACCAGCTCTGCTGTGTGTCCGCTGAGACGCCAGAGATGATTCCAGTCTCGGCCGGTAAACGGAATATGACTGGCCCGCAGACTCACTGCGAGGAGCAAGAAGAGCAAGTCGGGGATTTGGTTTCCCTTGGATGATGCCTGGGCCACCCTAACGGGAAGGAGAGAACAGACACAAAGAAAAAGCAGCAGCAAGGCCTAAATGAATGCAGGCTTCGGCACGGGCCTCACCCTTCACGTGGCTTCTTTCGTCAAGATAAAAACTCAAGTGTAGCAAATCATGGAACTAGGTGAGGATTGTACACATCAATTTTCTCCCTAATAAAGAGGAATTAAAATTTTCCTTTGGATGAAAACGGGCCTTCTTGAAACTGTTTAGATGCCAGGTTTTATCTTTCACCTGATTATTTGGCCATTACTGGTATATTGCTAATTGAATCCCACTGTTAATTGAAAATTTCATAGTTCCATTATGCAATTGTACAATTCTATGGTAATTACAGATTCAGTGGAAAATTAGAGATAAATCACTACTACTCATAATAATAATATTTTGAATGCTTAATGGCTTTCTTCAGTAGAAATCATCTTCACCAACATTCTCTCATTTATCCTCCCCAAATTTCACTGAGGTAGAGATTATTGGCAAATATGAGTGTTTCCTGCTTTCACTCTTCAGAAAGGAACCGCAGAAATGGGATTAATTCAGCTCAGGCCAGCCAGAGTTAAGTCTAACAAGGCTCAGTTTAGGCCCAAGCGAGCGGCCTGATGGTGGGGTGCTGGGAGGGCTTCCTCTCGGGTACACGACGCCCGTCCTGTCCAACGGTGACAAGAGTTTTAAAACTACTTCTGCCATCGTGTCAGCTGCGCAGTGAATCTGAAAATTGAAATGAAGGTGTTTTGAGAAGTAAAACAAGCCACACAATTGGAGGGGCCAGAACAACCTCCGCCACGGAGAAGAAAGAGCAGAAGCTGTGAGCAGCCCCCAGACGCGCCCCCACACGGGGTCCTGGCTGTCCAGACTCGCAGACGGCGAGGGCCAGTCTTTCTCTGGCCCCGGAAGAGGCCTGGGATGGGGGGGGTGAGTGGGACACAGCGGGCTGGGGGCTCCCCAGGGCAGGGGGAACTTGGGCACAGCTGCCCGTCTATCCACAGGGTGGGGGAAAGACGCCGAGGACACACTCCCTTTCCTGAAAGCTCAGTGGCATTCTCTTTTTGGGGTAAACACAGGTGTCTGAAAGCATGACAGAGCATGGTCTTTCTGAGGAACGAGGACGCTTCTACTGCGCTTACTATCACCAGGAGCTGGTCACTTAGCTCCAAGCACTAAGTAAGCACGTTGATGGAAGCACTGTGCAGACACTACGTCCTCAGTACTAAAGTAACCTAGTTTTAAGCACTACAGGAGCTCCAGCTGCTAAGCATTAGCTAAGCCCTTGCACACGTTGGCTCATCAGCCTGCTCGCCCTATGAGGTAGCTGCTATTTTATGATGTCCATTTGGTGGACATCAACTGAACATAGTCAGGTCAGTGACCTCCCTGGGCCCAGGCAATGCCTCCCTCTCTGTCTGTCTCCCTCTCTGTCTTGGCTGTCTCCCCACTCACCCCCATCAGCATTCTGGTGGACAAATTCTGGTGTCAGTCAGAATTTCCTGGAAATGTAGGTCAACGGTCACCTGACCTAGGCAGGCTGGAAATCACACACTTGCAACTGGAATAATGGTGAAGGGGAGAGCTGGGAGCAAGTAGTTTCTGAGTTACCTCTAAGACTCTCTAGTTGGGACAGCCCAGGGGCCCTGTCTCTGATAAAGTGGCCGGAGTAGGAAGGGAGCAAGAAACATGAAGTGACGGTAAGTTTGTCACTGAGAGCAGACTTCACTCTCTCTTACAAGAACCTGAGTTTCCCACAGGCTGGCCAGGCGCCTTCCACACAAATGACAGGTTTCTCTTCTGGGACTTGTCAGAGTGGTGACTGCATCAGCCTCTTCAAAACAAGTCGTTCGTTGGTTTGGAATGAGGAGGAATGAAAACAGCACCAATTACTTGGTGATTGGACACTCTTTGAGCTTGAAGCAGAAATCCCATCAAATCTAGGCTGCTCCTGATGGTAACTGCAACCGAAGGCAGCGTCCCGGGAGAAATGGCTTGATGTCGCCCGGCTGGTGATTTTACAAAGGCTTAGAGGTGGTGCAAGGGGTTAAGTTTCAGCACTATGAAGCTATAAGCAGCCAGGAAGCTGACCCACATGGCACAGCAGGCCTCTTCCATCTCCCTGCTGTTCCTCTCAGCAGTGGATTTCAACTGATCTACCTGTTCTGTTCCTTACTGTCTCTGGTGAATCCTCTCACCTCTCCCCACACTCTAGCCTACACCCCAGCTCATGTATGCATAAATAAATAAAATAAACTTTTTAAAATAAATTAAAAAAAAGGGCCCTCCCTGGTGGTGCAGGGGGTTAAAACACAGCACTAAGAAGCTAAAGCCACTTCAGCATGAGTTCCATCCCCACCCTGGAGGTGACCCACATGGTGCGGCAGACCTCTCCTGACCCGCCCGCTGCTCCCCTCAGCAGTGTACTTCATTGATCTGCCTGTTCTGCTCCCCACTCTGTCTCTGGTGAAGCCTCTCACCGCCCCTGCACCTCTGGCCTGTACCCCAGTTCTGCATGCATAAATAAATAAATTTTAAAAAAAAAGATTTATTTATGTATGCATACAGAACTGGGGTGCAGGCCAGAGGTGTGGGAATTGTGAGAGGATTCACCAGAGACAGAGTGGGGACCAGAACAGGCAGACTGATGAAGCACACTGCTGAGGGGAGCAGTGGGCAGGTCAGGAGAGGTCTGCCACGCCATGTGGATCACCTCCGGGGTGGGGATAGAACTCGTGCTGAAGTGGCTTTAGCTTCTTAGTGCTTTAACCTGCTGCACCACCAGGGAGGGCCCAAAATAAACCTTTTTATAAAAAAAAAAACTAAAGGCCTAATAACTAAACTAAGGCTAAATGAAAACTAAAACCAACGCTAATAAGTAAACAATTCATGGGAGTGGTGATGAAGTGTTTGATGCGTTGTTTTCACACCCCTAAATAATTCCATTTTTATCAAAGATATGTAAACATGCAATACAAAAAAAGTAGAAATCATGGGTTGTTAGAGTCAGGAATATCCCTCTAAAAAACACCCAGAAAGTAGAAAGGAAAAGAGGATTGTTTGTATTCTGAATACAGACGAAATTGGAAGATAATAAACTGGTTTGAATAGGTCTAAACCGGCTTGAACCGGTCAGAATGGGTTTGAACCAGTTTGAACCATTCTGATCCAGTTTGAACTTGTCTGAACTGGCTAGAACCAGTTTGAACAGGTCTGAACCGGTCTGAACCAGTCTAAACCAGTAGGAACCGGTTTGAACCAGCTTGAACTGATCTAAACTGGTTTCAGCTGGGTTAAACCCCTCTCAGCCTCTCTGAACTGTGAAGAGGTCAAAGTAGATTCAGAACGCTTTGATTTATCCTCTGGAGCCAACAGGGGGCAGCGTCAGTTGCTTTCACTCACACTTTTAGGAAATAGTTCTCAGCCTGTTGGAACCGGTCTGAACTGGTTTGAACTGTTTGAAACAGTTTGAACTGGTCTGAACCAGTCTAACCCAGTTTGAACCAGTCTGAACCTGTTGAACCTCTCCGAACTTTGAAGAGGTCAGAAGCGGATTCAGAACTCTCTGGAAAGGTTTCATCCTCTGGAGCCAAGATGGGGCAGTGTCAGTTTATAAACTGGGGTGGGGAAGGTGTCTGGAAGCTATAAAATAAACAAATTGAGTTAAGGTAAATTAATAAAAAAGTGACCAAATCCCAAATCACCAAAACACACAAAAATTAAAACAAATTCAATTACACTTTTAAAAATAATTACAAACAAGAAGCTACTGTATACCTAGCATAATAAATTTTGAAATTCATAATTATAACCAGAAAGTAAGTCCTTCACCTCTGACACTTTGTTTCTTAGGATTAAGCCAAACTTGAAACCAGGCAAGCCCAGGCACAACTTCGGGTGACTAGGGATCCCCGGTCTCTCAAGGCTTCTCCCAGCTACCTGGAACTGTACAGCCGCGAATGGGAGGACCTGAGGGAGAGGATGGTGACAGGGTGGGTCCTGGGGTCCTGCGGCTGGGACCCCGGCTGCGTGGGCTGCTTGTCCCTCAGGGCCCCGGGAAAGGCAGAGGAGCCGGAAGCCGGGCCTTGGGGGTGCAAGCCGGCCTGGGGGGTGGGGGAGGAGGGGAGGCTGCGATCTCCACCTGCCCTTTCCGGAGAAGCAGCAGCCTCACTCCAGAGGCTGTTCAAGGAAACGTCCTGTTGAACAGGAGGGACGGGAGCCCACGCTGCCCTCACCTGAGAAGCTCTTAATGCTCCACCCAGGGAGCAAACGTGCAGGGCGAGATCACAACAAAGTGCCCGCGGGGAATGCGAGTGTTGCATTGCTGGCGGATTTTCTCAAGCTTTTGGCTCTTTTTTCTAAGGTCAGATTGCTTATATCTAAAAAAAGGGGGTGCATTACAAAGTTGAAGAAATAAGACCAGAAAGTGTTTGTATCCTCACATGACTCCTTCCGAGATGCGTGATCTTCAGAGGGTACCCCTGCTGTTCCAATATGGCGGGCAGCGGCACGTGGGCCTCCGTTGGCAATTGCCGATTACGGGTTCGAGGCCGCGGAACTCCCGCCAAGTATCACTTACGTAAGGCCATTGTTAAACTTGCAAAGTTTTGATAGCTCCTTGTCCTGTATCCTCTTAGCTTTTTACATTTACTTCCCTGCTTTTCCACAAGAGGAACAGAAAAGGTTACACCCAAGTGATCCAATTCCAGATCTGGTTCAGAATATTCACCATATAGATAGATAAATAAGAATAGGCACAGGAATAGGATTAAAAAATAACCATGACAGTGCAAATCCATCTTGATTGGCCAGCACTAGTGTTCATACACAGGACGAATGAAAAGTTGACTGAGTAAAAGGTCACAGGTGAAAATACAGCAAAAGCGTCCCAGTGAGACAGGTGATAAAGCTTTCTGAATAAATATGGTGTTACGTGTGCTTGTTTTTAGAGTTTTGTTTTATTTCAAGAGTTCTGCTACCACCACCATCGCTGCACACCTCCCCCCTCCCCCCATACACACATTGCTGGGTATTTGTCACGGAGTTCACGGAGCCAGGAAGGGGAAACAGCCCATGACAGGTGTGTGGGAAAGAAGGTGTGGGCTATAGTCACACCGGCATGGTACACCACTACGCAAAAAAACCTGAAATCCTGCCATCTGCAACAGTGTGAGAAGTGAACACGTCACACAGACAAGGGCAAATACTGTGTGATTTTTTTTTCTACGTGGTTGATCAAGAAATAAAACAGACGAATGGACAACGCAAAACTTGTAAACTCTAAAAACAAGATGGTGGTTGTCAGTGGGCAGGGGCTGAGGAGGGCAAAGCGTGTAAAAGCCACCCAGTGCCATGATTGAGGGTAAGTAGACTTGTGAGCATGAGAGTCTTGCAGACTTGGGCTGTGACCGGACGCCTGGAACTCACCCAGGGCTACAAAGCGGAATTCCTTGGCAACGAGCTTGTTTCTTGTATGTGACGCTAGCCTTTTGATCTAAGGAGCAATGCAAGGTCTTGTCTTCTCAAACTAGTGGCTTTAAGAGGTAAAATTAAAGTACTAAGCATGTAGTAAAGCTAGCCAGCAGAGCAGTAGACTGAGGAGCGGGTTTCCAGAAATGGATGGTCACGCACCCCAGGCGCTCCCTTCCTGGCCTCGCCTGGCCTGCCCCACTCTGGCTGGACGCAGGGGACAGGAGCTGTGCATCAGCTTTC
>NW_004567119.1:7705295-7707047 GCF_000260355.1 Condylura cristata | reverse complement strand
TGTTGGTGCCCTGAGATGGTGAGCCATGAGGCGTGAGTGATGTCCTCAGAGGAGAGGCCCCCAGAGCCTTCCCGATTTTCTTCCCGAAGCGCCACATAGGAAACACCCGGCGAGCCCTAGCAAGGGTGGAAGGCGGTCTCCTCTCCTCAAAGCAGCTCAGAGGCAGGCGCCTACGGTGGCGGGGTGAGCCCCACCTGCCCCCTCCCCAGGTCCTCCTTTCCTGCTCGCCCACAGCCCCCTGCTGCCGGACCCCAGACCAGCCCCCACGGACAGGCGCACCCTGGAGGTGCCAGGAACGCCCTGCCCCACGCTGCACAGACGCATGCGTGAACACGGCTCCTCGCAGTGTCTCCGAACGGCAGCTGTGGCCCTGATGCTCAGCACCCACGGGGGCTGTGTCTCCGTGCCCAAAGCCAGCCTTAGTCACGTCGGCTGCTCTCAGCGCACGGACACACGCCCAGGCCGTGTCCACACCGACCGTGGCCAAGCCTGCGTGAAGAACGCGACACACCGGAATCGGTTTTGCACAACTTGGCGCCGGTCTCCAGCCAGATGCCTTCATCCCGTCTCCCTGCCAAGGGGGGATGTTTAACTCACACAAACCTCAGCGTCCCTGGCCTAATCCTCAGCCTGGCTGCAGTTGCTGCCCCAGAGAGCAATGTCACCTGTCATAACCATACAGAAAAGGGTGTCTGGAGCTGATTAAAAACTTCCTTTTTTTTAATAAAAAAAAAAAATTCAAAAAAAACCCCCAAAACTTCCTTTTCACTTCAAAGCAAAACAACACTGTAGCGTCGTCGTTTTGTGATTGCCAGAAAACAGTGTCAAAACCAGGCTTGAAGCCGCTCTGAGCCCCTCTGTGTTGTATTTTGTGGCATCTTTAAAGCACCTGCTCCCCTGGGGCCCTCCCTGGTGGCGCAGAGGGGTAAAGCACAGCACTGAGAAGCTAAAGCCACTTCCGCATGAGTTCGATCCCCGCCTGCCCCGGAGGTGACCACAGGGCGCGGCAGACCTCTCCTGACCCGCCCGCTGCTCCCCTCAGCAGTGTACTTCATCAGTCTGCCTGTTCTGCTCCCCACTCTGTGTCTGGTGAAGCCTCTCACCCTCCGCATCTCTGGCCTGTGCCCCAATTCTGTATAAATAAATAATAATAATAAATCTTAAACATAATAATAATAATAATAATAATAATAATAATAATAATAAAGCAGCTGCTCCCTGCGCTCTTCCCCTCATGCACGCCTGTCCCCTCCCGCTGTCAGCACTGCAGCCCATGGGCTCTGAGTGCCGCCTTCTCTACCCAGCCAGCTCCAAAGCCCTGGAGGAAGGGACACCGTGGCGGGGCTCCGCTCCCGCCTAGCACAGAGCCACGCTCATCGTGAGCCATCTGTGAAGCAGTGTCTCGTGGGCACGCGCCCGCCGGGAGGACCAAGGCACAGAGAGCTTGATGTGTTTGTGTATTTTAATCACCCTTCCTGCAACCATTCCAGGGAAGCAGGAGTAACACTCCCGTTTACTGAGCTCTTACTACGTGCCAAGAGCACAGCACACACTGAGCCCCCCGCACCTCCGCTCATCCTCGCCACGGGTCAGCAAAACACACACGGATACCCTCCCCTTGTTCCAGAGCAGGAGACGGAGACAGAAAGGCTGGAGTAAACTGTGTGGAAGCTGCACTGGTAATGGGTGGGGAGCTGAGTCACAGACGCAGGTGGGGTGCTCTGGACCTGTGCCCCGACCTCGGTGTCTCCG
>NW_004567119.1:7702206-7704305 GCF_000260355.1 Condylura cristata | reverse complement strand
CCCCACTTTAGAGCTCCCAGGGTGAAGTCACTGTGGCCTGGCCTCACTACTGAGCAGAACTGTGGAAGGTATCTGGGTCAGCACACTGAGTTTCTTCTTTAAATTGACCCAACCTCTCACCTCCTCCCCATCAAGAGGAAGCAGAACCTGTTTGGCTAGTCCCCTGTTCTCCACCACCCCCCCCAAGCCACCCCACCTCCCTTGATGATGGAGAATAACAGCTGCCTTGAATGGCAAAGTCTTTTACTAAATTTAAATTTTTGGTCTACTTTTAAAATATTTTTCCAGGCACCTACAAAGACAAACTCTAAGTATCATTCTCTGGTTCACTTTTATGGACAATTTATACAGAACTAATTCAACTTCAGGGCTGGCTCCATAATCCCCCCAAAACAAGGTACAGCAGAGCTGCAGTTACACTGAGTTTCCTAAAACCAGCCTGCAGCATTCAGTGGCCTGGTAAACAGGAGAGCAAGGCAGCTTGGAGGCCCTCCAGCCTGACCTGGCTGAGAACAGCGACCCCTGCTGTTGGGGCTCGCAAACCTGCACAGCCCCCAGCACTGGGCCCAGGGCCCCTGAGGTTTAGATACTAGAAGGTCCTTGTTTTCTTGTGAGAATAAAGCAGTCTAGGAAAACTGGGAGGAGAAATACGCCCCATGTCCAAGCCCGTGCTTCATTCTTCCTTCACACGAAACTTTGCAATGAACTGAGCAAAAAGCCACCAGGCGACAGCACTCCGGAAGTTTCAGCACCCTAAGCCTAAACCTACCCCTAAGCCTAAGCCTAACTGTAATCCTAACCCTCAGCCTAACCCTAACCCTACCCCTACCCCTAAGCCTAACCTTAACCCTACCCCTAAGCCTAAGCCTAACCCTAACCCTAAGCCTACCCCTGACCCTAACCGTAACCCGGAGGTCTGCCCTAGCCCTGCCATTGTTCACTGCATGTCTCTCCAAGCCCCGGGCTGACTCACTGGCTGATCCCACAGCCAGGTTCTTGCAGCATCGGCACGAAAATCCCACCAAGGACCTGTTGTTCCCTGCCAAGCCTATCATCGCCAACACGTACGACCAAGGGAGCTATCAAGCTAAGCAGAAAATATTAATTGTTTCGACAAAGTTTGAGCTCAAACACAACCGTGTAAGATGCGGTGGTTCTCTGCTACTATGATCGACTGCAAACGGCACAACTGGAAATGTACAAGAATAGTCCAAGTAGAATTTGCCATAGCCAGATTCCTTAAAATCACCTATCTCACACAAGCACATGCTTTCAAAACGCGCTTACCGTAAATGTCCTTATTTGACTTCAGTGGATTTCTGAGTGTTTTAGACCCCTGCAACCTGGGTGATTGGCCCAGGCTCTGAGCTTCCTGTCGGCTAAGTACAGAAGGTAACGATCATCAGCTGCTCGCTTGTCATTATCGTACGGACAGTGGAGAGAAAATGGGGCTAAAATAACACAGCAACCCCTGGAAGGGTCTGAAAGTAGCTGTGGGACCTCCCCTGAAGGGCTGTTAGCGCTGTCACCTCACCTGGAAGGCAGCTTCCCGGGCCCCCTTCCTCCGGGGCTGTGAGCGGAAGGTACCAGGCCTGTGGCTCTGACCTGCAGGCCCAGCGCTGGGAGGAACGTGCAGGCGACTGCGTGACAAAATAATGATGAAAAACGATCTTGACAGGCCAGAGCAATGAGCTGAATCTAACAAGATGAAATTAAACAAGGACAAATGTTAAGTGCTTTTCTTAGGTCAGAAAAAAAAAAAACAAAAAAATGATGGCATCAGCCCAAGACGAGGGACCACGGCTCGCCAGCAGGCCTCAAAACAAAACTTCAGGCTGCAAACAAAAAACCCTTTCAAGTTTTCAACAGAAAGTAGGCCAGTGAAAAATAAAAACATACGTGCAATTTTGCCTTCTGAAGAGGGGTATGGTTGTCCTGTTGTGCTTTGAGGTGACTGGTGCCCCCCTGAAAGATGCCGGCACCCCGCTCTCTCTGTGGCAGAAGGGGACGGCAACAGTAACCATCGTTTTGAAAGTGGGAAGTGTCCCCTTCGCAGGCCTCGGCCCGACGCCGCTGTTTTCATCGCTCACAGGCCATCG
>NW_004567119.1:7700298-7701876 GCF_000260355.1 Condylura cristata | reverse complement strand
CCCATCGATGTTACCCCTCGCCAGGTTTGGGAGAGCTGTGTGGTTTTTATTTGTAATAGTTTCCTATTCACGGATTAGTGTATTTTGGATTAAAGATATAAAGTGACTTGAGCAAGGCCACGTGGTCAGGACATGGGGGGGCTGAACCCTGTGGTGTGCGCAGGGACAGTGAGACGAACTTAAACTCAGTATTAAAAGAAAATGTCTTCCTATGTTTGTCTCTACAAAGTCTAAATCCCCAGCCTTCCCGTAGATCGTGGCTATTAATGAAGCAATGAAAGGGAGGTTTTTAAAATCTGGCCACAGCAGCAGCTTTTAAGTTGTTCAACCACAATCAAGAGTAGAAACCATATTTCATGTCACTCTCAACGCTTGCACTTGAACAAAATTGAAACAAAAATCTAACATGCTAACTGCAGTGAGTACTATAAATGGCACACTTTGATTTTTTGTTTTACTTCTTAAAAATGCTGACCTTTAGCCAGTAAATTGATGTCGTCTCTTACGCCTACTTGAAGAACACTGGGCTAGAGAATTATTTACCCCGACTGCTTGAGTAATCTGAGAGACCAAAATTCCTTCCAACAGAGTCCATAATTCTGCATCTTCCCAAGCAGTTATTGGGCTTTTTTAAAAAAAAATTGCAACCCGCCCTTAGTTGATGCACTTTGTGTTTCTTCAATGTTCGCATTCTCAGTAGCGTTAACTTCCTGAGCGTTTCCGCCTGACTCTATTTCTAGTTTATCTGCCCCTGCCTGTACCACACCATGAAAGTCTGTGATTCCTTTACCTGAGTAATGGGTGGAAATGGTAAACTGGGTAGCGGCAACAAGGCCTCACGTGACATAAAGTTGTCCCCATCGTTCCGTATTTTTCTATTCTTTGCCAAAAACGGGTAGTGAATCCTCCGGTCCTATCAACCCCCTGATGCACTCCGTCCCTTGCTGAGCGAGACGTGACCAACACAAAGGTGGCCTGTTCTGAGCTGGTGTTGGCTGGGTGCTGACAGGCATGAGTTGGTGTCCACACTACGTGGCCTGATGACCACGTAGGCCATCTAGAAACTCTACTGAAGAGGGGCGCGGCCTTGAGACGCCATCTTGGAGAACCCAGAGTGGCTCCTGAGAACCAGCCTGCTCCCGAAGGCTTTCCCTATTCTTTGCAGTATCCCAAAGTTTAACAGCAAATGTACCGGTCTGTTTCTCCCTTCTCTTCCTTTTTAAATTTTGAGCCCGGGCCCTTGCTCACGGGCTCCTGGGGGTGTTTCCTTTCTGAGTGCTGCCTGCGAGCTGTTTGGTGCTGTGGGGTGACGCAGAGGGCCCCGAGATTTGAGCTACTTAGAGTGGCTGCAATCTGTTTCTCTCCCTAAATGCTTTCATCTGGGAGGCTATTCCTTTTGAGGAATAGAGAAACAAAATGAGGCCTAAAGAGCCTGAGCTTCTGGCCCTTCTTGGGGGCACAGCAGGTTAGGACGCAACACTGCAAACGAGCCGCAGCCGCTTAGTGCGAGTTCGGTCCCCAGCCAGGGAGCTGACCCACGGGGCACAGCAGACCTCGCCTGTCTCACCAGCTGCTCCC
>NW_004567119.1:7645366-7699778 GCF_000260355.1 Condylura cristata | reverse complement strand
AAGCGGGGGCGCCCCTTTGTTACTGGCTTTATGTTAAACAGCCAAAAATTTCAGTTGGGGTTTGGGCTCCTTGCCCTGCTCAGGCGTCATTCAAGTGATGGCTTTATGTCTCCAGAGCCAGACCACTGGCTTGAGATCCCACCCCAACACCGCATAACCCCACCAGCAAGGTCCTCTTTGGGCGTCAGTCTCCTCACCTGTAGAAGGATGTCGTCACTTTATGGGGTTCCGGTGAAGATGATGAGTCTGTACAGAGGCGCCTGGGTGCACCTTGCTGCCTTATCCCCACTCTGGGCCCGTCCCCCACCCGCCTTCCCTTTCTCTTTGGCCTCTATAACTCTGTAACGGGAAGAAACTTTACAGATCTCTAAACGTCTGGGCGTTTTTTCCCTCAAGGTGCTGTTTTCTCCACACTTCATAAAAGCCGGTGCCCGTCTGCCCACACTGCATGTTTATTTTATTCCCTACTACGCAGGCCAAGAGGCAAAGTCACTTTCTTCCCCAAATTCCCATCACTCCTTGTTGGCCCGCGTTTTCTCCTACCGCCTAGTGTCATCGTGCAGCTCTTTCTTCTGATTTCTGAGCGATGAAATTGTCAGCCAGGAGAGCCAAACATGTGTCAGCTGGTCCTTGCGCAGACAAACGTCCAGCAGATGGTGCAGACTGAGCCTCCGAGTGGCACTGGCACGGCCTCTCTGCCAGCGTTTCCAGACGCCAGGACAACCACCGCCGATGCTGGGGAGGGGCCGCTGGGCCCAGAGCGAAACGCGAAACGCGGGGCCACCACTGGCGGCACGGACGGCGTCTCCACGCAGGTTCCTGCCACGGCAGGACGGGCCGGGCGCAGGCCCGCTGGTCACTGGTGACAGGCTGACAAGGCAGGGGGCTTCCTTCCAGGAGTTCCCCGCCTACCTGCCTCCCCCCCACCACCCCCAATCAGGAGCCGCACCTCTCGCACACGTGCAGCAGGGGCCCCCTTTCTTCGGCTCAGGCACTCCCCACGCCACATGGGTCAGGGTGCACCCACAGCGCCCCAGGGCGTCACCGACGGTGGCAGAGACCTGCTTCCACCCGGCCAGCCGTCCCCGCCCGCAGAGAGAGCTGGCACGAAGTCACTTCGTGAAGATCGTAAGGAAATGGGGCTGAAATGCAGAAGGCCGGGACTTGGAGAGGAATATGCCGCTTAGCTGGGAGGGACGGCGTGGAGAAGCCCAGGTGGGGCAACGGTCTCTCCATTCAACGGAACAGGGAAGATGGAGGGAAGAAGGGATTGGGTGAGTTTGCCAGTCTCCATTCACTAACGGGAAATCAACAATAGTGATGATGTAAATAAAGCCTGCACAGGTTTTTTTTTAAATAATATAAGTTTATTTTTACATCATTTTGTGCCTTTTTCCATCTCGGTTGTCATCCCCGTGGGCTTCCCATCCCCAAATCACCCCTGTGCCATCACCCATAGTCCGGTGCACTTCCCTCCCCCCACTGTTTTTGATCCCATTCCCCACTCCACCCCCCTAAAATGTCTCTGGTATATGGCTGTTCATTATTGTTATTATTTTCTCACCTGATCCATTATACTCCTGCTATGAGTGAAACCATCCGGTATTTTTCCTTTTCTTTCTGGCTTATTTCACCAAACATGATCACTTCTGGCTCCATCTGCGTTGCTACAAAAGACATGTGTGGTTTTTTTTTTTTTGGTTGCTGAGTAATATTCCATTGTGTATACGTACCACATTTTTTTAATCCAGTCATCCACTTTTGGGCATTTGGGCTGTTTCCATGTCTTTCCAATTGTGAATAAAGCGGCAATAAACATGGGGGCTTGCACAGGTTTTTAATAAACGAATGGTTTTTAAATGCACAGCCTGATTATTTGATCTGGTTTTTCTTTTCGTTAGAACAAACTTTCATTCCCTCCCAGTGGCTCAACGGGTCAGCACACAGCACTAGGAAGCTGTCTGCAGTCACCCCCACCCAGGTGCAGACCCACAGGGCGCAGCAGACCTCTCCTGACCTGCCCACTGCTCCCCTCAGCAGTGTGTTTCATTCACTCTGCCTGTTCTGCTCCCCACTGTGTGTCTGGTGAATCCGCTCACCCCCTGCACCTCTGGCCTACACCCTAGTTCCTGTATGCATAAATAAGTAAATATTTAAAAAATATATACTTTCTCTGAACATGCAAAAATCCAGTCAAACCAGGGTGGTGGTGAATGTCTATTCTTAATCTATTTTAAATCTACCCCCCCACCTCAAATGCCAACAACACATTTTGACTGAGGTCTATGAAATCTCTCAGCACCTATGACTTGCTCCCCACAGTTCTCAAGGTGATCAGTTTCAAAAGTTTTTAATCAAGTCTTAAAAAATAGTTTTATAATAAACTGATAATAATATATAAAGATGGTACAATATTATTACTATATGTATTGTAAATATAAAATGATAACAAAAATTGTATTTAACATAAAAGAGGAGGAGGAGGGTGGGGGGGGGGGACAGGGGCCTCGGGGCAGAGAAGTGTCTTAAGGAGCAGGTACCAAAGGTCCTAAGTCCCGACGGTGAGAGGGTAGACAGGCGGCAAATCTCACAAGGCGAGCGAATGAGTCTAGGACAAAGGACAGTGGACCCCATCAGCCTTGGGCCAGGGGAGGGGTCACATCTCCATTTAGTCTGTCCCCTGGCCTGCCCTACGTGCACAGGACCTCACAGGCCTTCCAAGGCGAGGGTGCAGCAGCGGCCTCGGGGAAGCAGCCTGTTGTGTGAGTAGGATCAGGGAGATTGGGCTGAGGGGGGCAAATTCTAGGTCGTCTTAAAAACAAGAGGTCTGGGCTCCCCCTGGTGGCGCAACAGGTTAAAGCACTGTATTATGACCCTCTCCCAAGCTCCTGAAACACAAGCTCTGTCCCCAGCCAGGGAGCTGACCCACATGGTGCGGCAGACCTCTCCTGGCCTGCCCGCTGCTCCCCTCAGCAGTGTACTTTGTGGATCTCCCTGTTCTGCTCCCCTCTCTGTCTCTGGTGAATCCTCTCACCCACCACACCTCTGGCTTGTACCTCAGTTCTGTAAGCATAAATAAATCTTTAAAAAACAAAAACAGGTCTGCAGGAAGCATCCTCAGACACATGTGAGACAGGATCCCCCAGCACCCCAATAAAAGGCTGCTGGCCACCTACTGGCCACCCTGTCACATTTTGAGCACAGCTGACAAAGCACTGGCAGCGACATCATCCCTGCGTGGACAGGACGCTGCTCTGTGCGCAGACCTTCCCATGTCCCTCATCCTGGGAGGATGAGTAGAGAGAAAGTTGATCTATTGCCTCAATGCAGAGAGAAGAATCCCTGGAGCTCAGCCCCCAGGAGCCTGATCCAAGATCAGCGAGTGCTCCAGGGACCAGCGTGAGTCACTTCCTCCTTCGCCTCCAGTTCCCACATCTGGAAAAGAGGACGACTGTTCAGTGATCACAAAGGACACGGCAAGTACAGGCCCAGGCACCATTACCTGAGAGAGTGAGGAGCTGGACCAGGAACATATGTCTTCCAACCCCACCCAGTCTGGACAGCGAAAGAATTCTTTTTTCAATGCAATAAAAATCTGACACTTGGCAGTGTGGGATTTGGTTTGCGTCTTACTATAAGAAAAATGCCCAAAGCAAAAGATCTGGTCAACATACTGTGGTAAATTTTATGTGTTCAAGTTGGCCAGGCCACAGTATCCAGACATTTGGCTAAACATTCTAGAAGTTTCCCCGAAGGCATGTTTTTAGATGAGATTAACATTTAATCAGCAGCCTAAAGTAGACGGCCCTCCCCAGTGTGGGTGGCCTTCATCTATTCAGGTACAGACGCTACAGGGCTGGCCTGCCCAGAAAGGCAAACCCTGCCGGCCAGCTGCCTTTGCACCAAGCGTCCGCTCTTCCTGGGTCTCCAGCCTACCAGATGACCCTGTAAATTCTGGACTTGCCAATCGCCATGATCAAGAGCCCATTCTTTCAAACAAATCTCTTTTTGCACCTCAACAACACCACAGGGTGTATTTCCTTGCCCTGATTTATTTCCCTGGAGAACTCTACTACACATACTGTGGCAGATACAAGCATGTTCAGTATCTCCAGCTCGTGCTGCCCCCGCCGACCCCCGTTCTGGGCCTCCCACCTCCTGGCCCCAGTGGACACAGAGTACAAGTGAGAATCATTTGTTGTTTCAAACCAATGGGATTTAGGGGTGTGACTGATAAATTACTGGGGTGGCGGCAGGGGCAAGGCAGGGATTTATCCAACTGTACAAGTGCTGATTATACAGTTTTAAACTTTTTCTTCATTCTTACAAGTTTGATATTTGATATAAACACTGAAAAGTAATCTGGAATACTGCAGGCACATGATGGCAGTAAAAGCTTCTCTGAAATTATTTAATGTAAACTTTCCACTGGCCTCTCTTTTAATCCAAGTTACTGGCACAGTGTTCCGTCCAGCCCACCAGCATCCGTCCCATTTCAAACCTTGGAATAAATGCAGTCCATATGGATTCGAACATTTCTGTAAACAAGGCCTCAAGAGCTGCAGTGTTTTATGATTTTATGGCATTCTGTCCACCTTTCTCTCTCTATAGCTTCCAGATTGCCAAGAAGTCTTTTAATAAGATCTGACTCTTTAAGTGGAGGGGAGGGGGAGGCGTTGGAGGAGAAAACAGGTTGGAGGCTGAACCACTGGCAACTGGTTAAGTAGGTGGAGATAATCTGATTTTGACATTACCTAGCCCTGAGGTTATCTGGAATTTCAACCAATGAACACATAGCTGAGATGATCAAATCCATCAAGGATTCAGATTTGTAAAAGGCTTCTCAGAATTTTGATCCAATGGGGAAAAGTATGAATAGTCCCACTTTGCCCCGTAAGTAGTCAAACTCAGCACTTCTGAGCACAAACGGGGCCATACCTGCTTTTCCAGTTCCTGCCAAGTGCCAGCCTACTGTTACAGTTCAATGAAGGCTGGATTGACTCTCCCACTCCTCCCACCTGGCCCCAACCTCTCTAACCCGAGGGAGCAGGCTGAGAAGCGGAGAAGGCAGCCAGGGGCTCCCGTGTCTCACAGGCTGTGGACACTCACGTCTGTTCACTGTGGCCGCAGCCCACTTTGGCTGATGGGACTCCACTGGAGAGTCAAAGATGGCCAGGACACCTCCGACATGCATGGCCACACTGGTCGACAGGCAGCAGCTCCTGGAGTGCAAGGAGCTGCTGGAGATCAAGGCTCCGGAGGTCAGGACCAGCCTGCGGCTGAGGGGGAGCTGGGCTGCAGTGATGGGGCTTCTTACAAAGGCAGCGGGTAGAGCCATTCTGCTGAGCACAGGGACTCCAGGAACGAGGTCACAGGAGGTGAAAACTGCAGTTTGCCTTCCTTTCACCAACAGCTACTGTGTATGGTGAGAGGAGTAACAGCTGATGCAGTCGGGCTGCTGAGAACAGCCCTGTTCAGAATGGACTGCGATTTGCCTCTGAATAGAAGAGCTAGCTGGTGCTGGAGTATCATTTGCTCAGAGGACAGGTCAGTCAGTGTCCAGTGAAGGGACAGAGTGGCCCCTTGGCCTGGAATGTGGTACTGAGGTCACTTGAGTCAGTGTGATTAGCAGACAACTGCCCCCCAGACAATCGCTTCTGTTCTTACAAGGCGGATTATTGCAGCCTCCAGGGTGATAACCGGCACACCAAGACAAGGTTGCTGAGTCTTCAGACCTTGAGGAAATCCCCTAAACATTTGTTGCTGTTTGTCACATAATTAAGCACTTGTAGCATGTTCTCCCTAGTGACCCGAATCACAGAGTTTAAGACGTAAACCGCCTCTCAGTAACGCTCCCTCCACGGAGCGCGGAGATGGGAACATGAAAACCGTGCCACATGTCTGCCATCTGTATTTGTACTTGTCAACAGCTCTGTTTTGGGATAAACAGTTTTGAAATAAGAATCAATTCAACTTGTTGGAAGATTAGCCAAGGAAGAGCTCAGCAGACCAAAACAGAACATGAAGTCAGATAGTCTAAAATAACAAGCACAATTTTCTGTTTCTCGCGCAATGTTCTGTTTTGTCACAGCCCAAGAGAAAGCACATGGCAGCCAAGGTTTGAGGACAGAGACAGAAAAGGCATTTACTTGTGAGAAATTCCGAACCTTGAGCAGATGCCTCGGCTACAACGCAACTGGAAACCACTCCCTGACCTCTAGGAGACTAAGGAAAAAGCCATTTTAGCTTTTCCGCCTGGTTTCAGGGCCCCTGCCTGGAGCCCCACCCCAACTCCGGGACACGCCGTGCGGGCACAAGGCAGGCCTTTGTTACCATAAAATGATGGCGGCTCCCAAAGTCGCTCTTGATTAAAAGTAGCTCATGCTTGAGAACACGACTCCACCGGAGAGCTATTAAAATAAAGAGATGGCAAGGGGAAAATAAAGACTTATATACTGAAAGGGAGGTCAGAGAAGAATCTGGCCAAAATAGGATGCTACAGACCGGTGGCAGATAACAATGCAATTACTTTCTGCCGCGGCTGATGCGTGTGAATGAAGGGTCCGGCTCCCTGGCGGCCCCACAAATTCTACAAAACAAATGAGAACGTGTGTGCTCCACTTGGAAGGACATCCATTTTCTCCTTAAAAGAAGTCATTTATAAAAGAGCAAATTGGTGATTTGTACTTACAGACTGGGCCCTTTTCAAGCCCCTGTCAAGAAGTGATAAATTATTGAAGCGTAGCATAAAGTGTTTTATTTTGGTGTGCCTATAGTAGAACCTGTGAAATGTTTCTGCTCACCTTTTGCAAGTTATTAATTAAAAAAATAATTGTTTCCAATTACTCTGTGATCTTTAAAATAAGACAAGACAAAATGCCACCTCTCCAGGCACCACGCAGCTGCCCGGCTCCCTGTCCTGCCCCCACAGGCCTTCGCGAGGCTGCTGTTTCCAGTCCACCCAGACTGGGGGGTGTCAGGAACGCTGTGGGGTGGAGGCCACGGCAGCGGCACACGATTGTCTGGCGTTCACTCCGCCGCCGGGCCCGAATATATTTGTTGTTCCTGGAGACAGCGTAAACCACTCAGAATAAAGCAAGGGTGTGGAAATCTCATTAATAAACTGTGAAAACCCTCTCAGCGGGAGTCAAGTAACACAGAGGGCCGCCCTGTGTCCTGAGACTGGCCGCTCCGAGCAGGGCTCCAGCTGAAAGGCCCTGGAGGAGCCAGAGCAGGGAGGAGCCCTCACAGCCCCGCGCCCGGAATCCCAGCCCGTCTACACACTCAAGGCGCTGCTCTCAGCCCGATGACAGCCAGACACAAGGGGGGCAGCGCACCCCTGCGTGGTGCGTCACCCTCAAGAATGACCTCGCTGCGTGGCCTGGGCAGACGGGCAGCGCCACAGAGGTCCAGTGCACAGTCAGCGTGGTGCCGCCTCACGGGCACGTCGCTACCGTCCCCACAATGGGTGCCCCGGAGTCCCACTCTTCAAGGACAAGCTGCTGCCAGGTCCCCAATTCTGTCTTCTCAGGTGATGGGATCAGAGTGGAGCTGACCTCAAAGGCCCTCTGTAGCTGAAATGGCAACCCCAGGCCTCTAGGATATTTCACCCAAGTATTCTGACTGGCAGTAGAGGATGGGCCAGGGAAGGACATCCCCAAGGTGGCTTAATTATCACACACTCAGTCAGCCATGAAAACAAAGCAACACAAATGACACTACTTGGAGCTGAGGTAAAAACTGGGTAGCGACAAATTGTGTTTATTCTTACTTTCTGCACAGTGACATATGAAAATGCCCGAAACTTACATACGAAAGAGTCTTTACAAATCAAATCAACAACTTTATACATTTATCTTACTCACATGTCAATCACAAATCAGCAACGGTTATGAAAATAAGGCAAATCATCTCACAAAAGAACAAAAATTTCATCAAAAATATATCCCTGTGTGAAAAGTATTGTGTGCTGTGTTCTTGGGGTGTCTTCACATTCTTCTTTTCTGTGTACTTATGTACAACACTGAAAAGAAAAAAAAATACATTAAGTTGAAAAAACTGCTCTAAGGAATTACAGTAGCAAGTTTTATCTTACTTTTTAAAAAAGATTTATTTATTTATATGCATACAAGAGCTGGGGGGTGGGTGGAGAAGAGGGGGAGTGAGAGGATTTGCCAGAGACAAAGTGGGGAGCAGAACAAGTGAAACAACTGAAACACACTGCTGAGGAGAGTAGCAGGGAGATAGGAGAGATCTGGGGTGACAGGAGAGGTCTGCTGTGCCACGTGGGTCAGCTCTCTGGCGGGGATCATGCTGCAGTGGCTGCCAACAGTTTGACGGTGCTGAGACTGAACCCCTGCAACACCGGGGAGGCCCCATTATAGTAGCATGTTTTTAAAAACAAACAGATTTGGCCTGATACCTCTGAAAGTTTCAAAGGGATTATCATACTGCACAATATATTCTAGAACTACTCTATGAGCCCAATTTTGTAAATCCAGGTGTGGATTTGATGTCTTAAAAGAATGTCATTCTGACACTCAGCTATCCATCTAACAGAGTCTGCAAGTTGTGACCAAGAGAATAAAATAATGTATGTAAAAGTCCCTGGAAGCTAAACATATTTTATAATTCTAATTATGCTTGCAGTTCAGTTTAAGAATAAAGGACATGCTAATACCTATCACCCCAATAAAACTCAAAAGCTCTTTTTTAATTGTAACAGGATAAGAGCAGCTGAGGTGCTGTCTCACTTCTGAAAAAGACCAAGGTCCTTCCTCTAAGTCCTCTGGTAAGAGTCTCAGCCTTCGCTGCCATCCAAAGTTTTGCCCAGCCAGCTATCCTGAACCCCATAACTGAACTCTTCAGACAGGCTGCACAGACCAAGAAAATCTGACAACTGTCAAACTGTCCCAAGATGTGGCCTCCCTCTACCCCGATTACTCAGATCCTGACAGGCTTGTTTAAAGCGGGCGCTGAGAGACATCTTCATCAAAGTCACAGGACAGTTAATCAAGTAAATCCAAATCCTCTCTAAAGGCAAGGATGCCAACTTGAATTCCAAAGAAAACTGCACTGATTAATCCCAAATGTTCCAAAAGGGGAGCACCAGAACGACAGGGAACCACTGGAATGTGGACCCATCCCAGGTGTGGCCACACATGAATGATCCGCCCCGTCACCACTCAGAACCTGCCGCCGAGCTGGGCATTCAGCTGTCTTGAGGTAGGGCGAGAGCGGAACACCTCTCAGTCAGGGCAGAGAGTCAAATAACAATATGAAAAAAGAGAAGATTTTCCTACATTTCAGAGGGACAAAAAAGATGCAATGTGAAGAAACAACGATAACGAGAGCGGGCGACAGAGTGCCTTGCACAGAAGCCAGGATGGTCCACTCACAGCAAAGCCAGACAGAAGTTATCCAGAACTAAAGACTGTACACCGATAAAAAAAAGTCCAAACTCTGGAAGCCAAACTCCAAAGCCCAGAGCTCCACCGAGGGATGAAAGCAAACAGTGGCCACGGGGCAAGAATCATTCCCACAGGCTCGATGTTTTCCTCTTCCCCACGAAAAACTCAAGAATGACTTTATTGTATTGAAATTGTGTTTTTTTAAGAAGGCACTAAAGAAAACACATTGAGTCACAGCAATACATCAGCTAAGTTAACTTTAGAGTCTGATTTCCTATTTAGTCATCTTTTTGGCCACACTAAAGGCTACAGCTCTCCACAGAGAGCCTGTGAGTGCCGGCGACGCAGGCCAAACAGGACACGCAAACTGCCAAGTGACGCAAACCTGACAGCAGGACTGGCCGCTCTCCGGCTCCGCCTCCAGTCTGAGCGGCAGAGCTGGGGGACACGTAAGAACCGCATTCAGAGTGCTGAGGGCTGGGGGTCAGGATGCCAGTGTCTCTCAGGCCTCCCAGGGGAAGAGAGAGCGCCTGGTTCCAAAGTCCCTCGAAGCATTGGAAACAGAACTGATCACACACAAGGTCCGAAGAACAAGCACTTCCAAACAAAGCAAAGCTGAAACCGAACTTTAAGTTCTCGAGGAAACCCTGCAAGGCCCCAGGGACAGCACACCATGGGGGCGCGCGGGACCTCACCGTTGTTTCCTCGGAGGAAGGCGTCCCCATACTTGTTCTTCAGCTGCCCGTTGACATACTCCTCCGTCTGCTCCAGGGCGATGTTCATGTAGCCGTCCAGGCAGGCCAGGACCCCTGGGGACAGTCAGAGGAGAGGCCCAGAGCGCGTCAGGCTCGAACACTACAGGGCAGGCAGGAGCTGACGCCCCTTCATTCATCAGCTCCTCCACGCCCGGTGTACAGATTCACACTGTAAACGGAGCTCAGTGGATGGAAGCACGAAAAGCCTGCGCCCACGCCGACGTGAGCGGAGACGAGGACGCACACCGCCGGGCGCGGCCAGGCACGGGCCCAGCGGGAGAGCCAGGGACTGCTGCTCCCCTTCCAGTATGTGTGACAACAACAGTGACTTTTAAAGCACTGACAAGAGTAACACAGTGAGGACAGGCCCTGTGAAGTACAATTCTTGGAAAGCGACAGCAGAGGGGGCGTCAGGCAGGGCGGGTGACCGCTGGCCGAGGTGCCGTGCCCGTGGCCCCCGTGGCGGTTCTCAGCCACCGAGGGAGGCACGGGGCTGGCAGATTTGCCGCTTTCACGTCGACTGCCGCTCTGACTGTCCTTGAGGGCTAAGAGGAAGCTTCCACAATCTGTTAACATAATAGACGAGGAGACAGCAGGTGCTCCCGAGGGAACATCTTGGAGCTGCGACTCACAGGGAAGAGCAGCTTGAGGATCCGGGAGACACCTCGTGGCGACGGCCCCTTTCTGTTTTGTTCCAGTCAGGAGAGTTTCTAACCCAAACTAGTAGAGAAAATGGCCCAAACATTCGAGGGAGCTTTCAAGGAAACTGTTGAAGCAAATCTTTTTTAATTGTGTTGAGATTAAACATTTTGCAAAATGTGACCTTTCTTCAGAAGATGAAAACACACATAAGCCTCTAACTGAATCTCTAATTTAAAGTGGTATCTTCGAGGAGAAAAAGAACCCAGTGAAAACAATACTACAAATTTGATTCGATGTACCAAGCCCACAGTTCATTCTGAGGCTGAGCTTCGTTAACATGCTCCTCACTCCTGCCCCGTTACCCTGCACACAAAAAAGTTTCTTTTCAAAACACATAGTGAGAACACAGGAATCCAGCAGAATTCCAGGAGTTATAAACTTTCAAAGAATCCGAATGGATAGTGAACAATTAATAACAGTCATTTCCTAGCAACAGGAAGTCTGACAGAACTTCACAGTTTGTTTATTGCTGCATTAATTTAGACCTAAACTTTAAATATAAACGAGATGGTACTTCGGGGACGTGACTTGCAAATCTCGAAAACCACTTGCAAGCATTTCCAAATGCAAGATCCATTTCTAATCAAAATGGAACTGCAGCCCCCTTGTGCCCCTAGGGCTAAATGACTATAAATAACAGAACATAAGACACTTCCTTCAAAAGTACAGAGAAACTGCTACAGAGAGTTGGTGTGTGAATTACCCAACCACAAACTAAGAGCATTCTTTATAACCAGGCTCTCAACAGTGTGCAAGATTCTGCTTTGATAATAAGAGGCCCTGAAAAGAGAGCCATAAACATGGAGAAATTATGTCACTACCCATGTGAAAGGCTGTTCAACCTCCTTAGTAAACAAAAGTGTCAAGAAAATGAGATAATACTTATTGCCAATTAGGATGGGAAAGTGAGCGCAAAGGCTAACAGAGGCTGTGAGAAGGGACAAAGGACCGGAGCCTTGTGTCCGGCGGAGAGCCTCTGGGCCTGGTCTGCGGCTCAGAAACCCTGGCCAGGAGACCACCGGGACAAGGGCTCAAGGGTCGCAGCCTGAGCGGCTACACGGCAAAACGCGGCAAACACCGAAAATGTCTGTTAACGGGAAGCTGACGAAGAACAAAGCGGAATTTTGATCCCCCACATGTGCTCCTGGCCGGCCACTGTGTTGCAGGGACCTGAAGGCGACTGTCAAGTATTTTTACAAGGTGCACATGCAGCCAATCCCCTTCCACAGAGCCACGCTTCTATGAAGACAGGCCCACAGTAAGAAGACAGATGGCCTCGGATGGGAAAACCTGAGACCTTATTTTCTTCCTTCTATTTCTCTTCACTATTTGTTTTGAGATCTCTATAAACAGAAAAACATATATATTACAGAAAAAGGGCCAGGCTGATGATCTCTGTAGTAAAGTGGGCCCTGAGAAAACACAGAAAATAATATCCCCATCCAAACCAACTGTCAAGTATGCTCAAAAGCTCTAGAAGACTACCTCCTTTGGGTTCATCAGGGAATTTAAGAACCGGACAGGAAGTATTGTAGGGAGTTTAGAATATCTCAGTAGTCTGTACGAATCTGCCTGTTCCAAGATAAAAAGCAAATGAACATCAAGGAAACTTAAGCAGCACAGGAAAGAGACTGGCTCCTTAACAAGACTGCTGAGTCACACTAGAGTTCGAGTCCCACAGCTCTCACACGGGCTGTAGCCGAAAAATGAACAGTGATCAACACTGGACACAGAGCAAGCTCCCACACAGTAAGCTGCAAGCGCGGAAGGAGGAAAACGTGCAAGAGGCTGTGGAAAAGACAGCAAGAAAGGCTGCAAAACACTGCTGGTGAGGCTGTGGCTGCTGTAACGCGTCTTAATTTTTGAAAACTAGGATTCAGTAACTTTTAAAAATGGAATTTGATAGGATTCCTCTCACAACGTTCGTTTCAAGAGCGTCATGGTCCCTTACTGAACATTCTGCACAAGAACTGAAAGGGGCCTGGTAGCAGGCGTCTGCCCATCGCCACCTCTCAAGAGCCGCCGCTGCTGAGCTGGGTGGTGGCCGAGTCCGCTTATCACCAGTGTCTGTGGGTCCCGGCCACGGCCTGGGCTCAGGCACAGCCCATCTCGGATGGGGTGACACGGTGCACACTGGGAGTCGGGGCACACAGGCACTGTCAGAGCTGTCTCTCTGAAAAGAATCACCTCAAAGGGGGAAGAAGAAATGGGCATAAAGATTGTTGACAACCAGTGCTGTTGGTCCACCGTGTTATGTTTAAGGGGTTAATAAAAACGAGTTATTTAGTTACCATGGGGGAGGAAACATGAAAATGTTACCTCGATAATCCACTCCAGAATTTAATTTCACCACAACTGGTCGGCCGATGATTTGCTTCAAGAAGTCACTGGGGGTTTGCTTCCGCAGACTCATTTTACCTGTTCTGGTCAGGAATCTGAAAAGGAGCAACAGAAGGTAGAGACAACAGTTAATTATTCAACAGAAAGGCCTTGGAGGCCTTAATGTATTTACAGGAAGTCAAGTATTAAAAGACCCACGTATGAAGCTTCAATATTACTCCATCACTACTGACAGTAACGCATTCTTAGTACTTATTCCGAGCCAGATACTGAGCAAGGAGCTTGACATACGTCATCTTCCCTCAGTCCCAAGACCACCCCCAGCAGAGCTGCCTCCCGCAGAGGCCTGTGTTTCTAGAGTCCTGCCTCACCCCCTTGTCACTCCCACCTCTCACACAGTGGGTGCCCAGTATAGCCCCCCCCACCTCCACTGCTCCCTGAAGGCCAAGCACTGCCAAAACCCTTATCATACCTGGAAAGAAAATGTCCCCATTTTGCTGACCAAAGTAAAGGCACAGAATGAGTAAATAATTTACCCAGAATGTGGCAGAATGTTCAGAGTAGACACATTACAATCATCTGCTCTAAAAGGGACCTCTGCAGATCACTGTAACTAAGTAGCTAAGCACTCCACACATACCAACCCATGTACACCTCCCGGATTTGCTTTTACCCTCATTTTACAGATGAATAAACCAGACACTGGGGGGTCGAACGCCTCACTCAGGCGACACTGTGATGGTACGTGGCCAGCCACGCTCACAAACACAACTTCACACACCACTTAGACTGAACATCACCAGTGCAGCCAAAGATCAGGACCTGACTCTATTACAATTTTACAAGACACACACTCTAAATAGGAACAAGTCTTCAAGTATAACAGTCTAAAACAGAGAGGTGGCATCAAACACCCAAATCTCTCACATCAGACCTGTTGGTGCCTTGAATCCTTTTCACCTTATTATGCAAGTTGACGGTCAGATCATCTGGGAGAAGAAAAATCACAGAAAGGTAGTTACTTAAGCAAAAATTGACAGGAAAAAGACTTGGGAAATTAAGTTTTCTGTCCTGCTACTAGTTAGCAGCCATAAAGCACTGTCGCTTCAAAATTAGTATGGACTCTGCTGCTGCCTCTGACTAGGTAAGAGTCTTTCTCTTTCTCTTTCCTAAAGCCTGCCCTTTTAAAATGTAAAAAATAAAGTAGTGTGGATTTTAAGGACCGCTGTCAAAACTTCAGTTTTCAGCTCCCAATTAAAATAAGTAAGACTGCCTGCTGCACTGGCGTGGCCCACCAGCGCTCTGAATTCAAACGCAGGGTTATTGGTTTTCCATTTGTTCAACAAGTATGTGCGTGCACACACCGTGCAAGGAAATCCAGAACCACGTCACGCAGATAGACTCTCACCCTCAACAACCTGGAGGACCTGGAAGAATCTAAACACATGTTTAAAGGGTGCGAGTAAACTAAAAGTGATCATAATTTAAGTGAACAGTTTCTTTAACCAAGAAAAGTCAACTTCCTAAGTTAAATAAAAGCAAATGCAAATTTTAAAAACTTATTCTTCAATTGTGCGCTGTTCTTTGAATCATTCAAACCTCCCCACAGCCCCCCACTCTCCCTAGCTTAGTGAGGTTTTTAATGTAATCAACTGTTTTGCTCAGCAAACTTTAATTTTCCCACTGAATCGCCAGCTTATTTTTTCAGCTCTACAGTCTCAACAGATAACAGAAATTACAACTACTATGCAGAGTAACACGACACATTCAAGGCTCAGACCACACAGCAATTTTATTTTATGCTATTTTGAGCCCAAGGTGGGGGAGAAAACTCACAAAGTAAATACTGCAACAGATTCCGTACCTTTAATGAGATTAATAAAAACAAACAAATCTTCCCATTCATCTATAAACTGCTTTATTTATGTCCTCAACATGTGCTATTTTGTAGCTGAACAGGCCTAGAGAGACTATTAACTCCAAAGGCCTGACAGAGACTTGATTGCTTAGTCTTAGGCTGACAACCATAGGTTCAAGTCCCATCATGACAGCCTCCTGTACCAAATTCTGATAAGACTGTTCATTTTGTGTTCAAAAAGAAAACAACCAACCTAAGATGCACAATGATGTGAAAATCTAGCTAGCTCACAGAGTATTAATCACCTTGTCCAGAGTCAAATTAATGATAGAAAAAACGTTTGCGATTAGCTGCAGGCTGCCGGTTACCTTATTGGTGTTACCAATACTTTTTTCACTTGGGAAAAAAAAAAACAACAGTTCTAGGCTTCTAAGTTCATCAAAGATCACACCTCCTCATCAAGCCTCATCTTTACTCCAGGAGCAAATGTTAATCTCTTCCGGAAGGCGCCCAACATCCTGCTGGCAGGGAGGTGACACCAGGGGGCAAGGCCTCGAGTCCTCAGAGCTCAAGCTCCAAAGACCCCAAAACCATTTTTTTTTTAAAGATTTATTTATTTATTCATACAGAACTGGGGTACAGGCCAGAGATGCGGAGGGTGAGAGGATTCACCAGAGACAGAGTGGGGAGCAGAACAGGCAGATCAATGAAGTACACTCCTGAGGGGAGCAGCGGGCGGGTCAGGAGAGGTCTGCCTCGCCATGTGGTCACCTCCGGGGCAGGCGGGGATCGAACTCATGCGGAAATGGCTTTAGTTTCTCAGTGCAGTGCTTTAACCCGCTGCGCCACCAGGGAGGGCCCCCAAAACCATTTTTAAGGACATTCTCTGAAAGCGCTATGTGTCTGGAGAGAACCCTGTGAAGAACAGGCATCCCTCATAAACCCAGGCTGGCAGAAACACTGAGGCACCCCCACCCTGAGGGGAAGGAGAATCTCAGCAGAGGCCGACCTACCCAGACGGAAGTGCAGGTGCCGGGAATGCTCTCCACTGGAGCAGGGGGGCAGTGAGGCTAACAGACTTGCGTTTGAGCTTTAGGGCAGGTCCCCAAATGCGGTTCCTTGGAGACAGATTCAGGAGCTCTGGGCTGGGCTCCAGGAATCTGCTTGCCCAAGCCAGGACTCTTCCAGACTAGCAGGTGTGGGACAGACTGTGTCAGGGGGCGGGGCAGGTTCTAATCAGGGACTTGCTGGGGTTCCCACTTGAGGTGGAGAAGCAGAGGAGACACCTCACTGAGCTCTGGCATCCTGAAGCTTCAAACTTCCCTGGAATGAAAGGAAACAGTCACTACTGACCCTTTTCTATTGGTTTTATGGTTTTACTTTGTTTAGTCTTTTCTCCCCCACGACCATGAAAGGGAGGCTAAAGCCTTCTCATTTGTTCACTAAAAGAGGCACATTCTGTTAAATCTTTCGGATTTGGAAAGGGAATAGCTGCTCTCAACACACCTCGTCGATCACCTAAGAGACTCCATCCTTCTGGTTCATCTTCATCAGGTCCTCTGGTTCTCCCTGTTACTTAATAACCTGCCCACAATCCATTTTCTATGAGCAAACTGTTCTCTGCACAATTGTTCCCAGCACCTGGCTCACACAATTTTGAGTTTAATCTTTGAAGCTGGATAAAGCAAAAGGAACAGTTGTGACCATTTCTGAAGCAAGGGAAAAGCCTCTTGAACCAGAAACACATTGAAGAGGAAAGAGGCTTCCTTCCCAAGGGTCCCCTTGATGAAACTGCTCTTCAAAATTAAAGCCACAACCATCATGGGTGCCTCCGCTCTCCCCGCACCTCGCGTTCAGTCTCGAATGAGATGGCTACTTAGTAAAAGGCAGCATGTTTTCTGTCAGAGCTACTGAGAGCACTGGTGACCATCTCTGGATGGTCCTGCAGAGATGTTTTAGTTAAAGAATAAGGGGCAGAGGCCCTCCCTGGTGGCGCAGCGGGTTAAAGCACAGCACTGAGAAGCTAAAGCCGCTTCCGCATGAGTTCGAATCCCGCCTGCCCCAAAGGTGACCACATGGCGCGGCAGACCTCTCCTGACCCGCCCGCTGCTCCCCTCAGCAATATGCTTCGTAGATCTGCCTGTTCTGCTCCCCGCTCTGTCTCTGGTGAATCCTCTCACCCTCCGCACCTCTGGCCTGTACCCCAGTTCTGTACAAATAAATACATAAATCTTAAAAAAAAAAAAAAGAAAAAAAGAATAAGGGGCAGAAACCCCAAATTTCATCCATCCAACAATGCGCCCAGCCTGCTGATTCATGAGCAATTCACACTGTCTTTCCTGGCTCACTGAGCAGAACTTCACCCCAAAGCTCAAGACCTGTCAAAGGTCCAGCTGCTCTCTGCATGTGCCAGGCTTCCCCTGTTCAAGCTGGGAACAGCCAGAGACAACAAGCTACCCACCCAGGGAAGGGGCAGCAGCCCTGGGGGGCACACCCGGGGTCTGAATCCCGGTAAACACAGTGCTCACTCGAGAAGTTACCTGATGTGACTCTGCTGGGTACTGGGCAAAAGACCTCAAACCCTCGATTCTGCAAAAGCAGTCTTTTCAGTTTTATAGTTTTTACATTTTCCCCTCAACTATCAAGACTATCTATGATTCAGAGTGAAAAATGAAAACAATTTGAAAGCAAGTAAACTGCCGTGAAATGTCATCACCACCCTGCACATTACAAGCACTGCGCCTCAGACAGTGTGCAGGCAGCAGGCAGAGAGGAGCTGCTCTGTCCCTGTCCCGCTGGGCAGTGGACTAGGGGACCTGTTTCCCAAGGCTTCCAGTCCCTCGCCCTCCCGCTGCAGGGGCTACTTTCCTCCCTGCTCCTCTGCGGGGCACCCCTGCCCCCCAACCAGTCAGGCTGGGGTCTAGTTTCCTGTCTGTTAACAGCGCTCCTCCTGGACAGATCATCTCATCTCATTCCCTCACTGACCCTGGCACCCAAGCACTGTCCAAACCTGTGGAGACGCCATGGGGGGCAATGCCAGGGAAAACCACTGTCCCTTGCCCTCCGCAGACTACGGACACAGTGGCAAGCACAGTATAATCCCAGCACTTCAGCAGCTGTCAGCTACCTCCATTACTGTCACCAGATGACGAGAGACGCAGAAGAGAAAACGGGTACTCCAAGCGGCTGCACCTGAACCAGGCGATGCTCACGACAATGCAGTCTCCTGAAGTCTACTCCTGAGCAGACTTGCTAAGCAAGGACGCGCTGACTTATGTTTCAGGAAGTCCCCAAATAATTCCTGTAACCGAGTGGTCTCAGCCAGGGGTGATTCTGCCCCCACCTTAGAGGCATCTGGAAATGTCTAGAGACATTTGGGATGTCTTGACTGAGATGGTGCAGTGGAGGCCAGGGAGGTTGCTTAAGATTTTACAAAGCAAGGACAGCCCTCCACAACAAAGGCGCCAAGTCAACTAAGGGGGAGAAACTCTCCTAAGGTCCCAATGAAAAACCAGTGTTCTCTGGTCTTAAAGCAACATGAAGTTAAAAAAAAAAAATCTTTGAGGGTATAATTAACGAGAACAGCTAAATTCTAAGCAGATGGTTGGGTATAAATGATGACTATTAGCCAGTTAATAAACAATTGTCATAAAATCTTGAAAGGGTTGGCCTTCTAAACAACAGGAATTCTAGTGCTGGCCATAAAAATGGTCACTTCCTCATGTTTCTGTAGAGGCTTTAGGTGATTTAAATGCCAATCACTTGGTACAATCCAAAAAGGATAGACTAATCCAAGGGACCTGACTTTTTCAGGTGGAGTGTGGAGTACGTCACAGTTGAGATAAGAGTACTCACTAGGTGGAGATGACCACTGACCTGATCAGTTCGCTGTGAGACACACACACACTCGTCTGCAGACTGCGGCACCAAATTCAAGCAAATGGAAATGCCAGACCCTGCCACAGAAATAAAAAGGCTCTCCCTGGTGGTGCAACAGGTTAGGATGCAGCACTGCAAGCTGGCTGCAGCTGCTTCAGTAAGAGTTCCATCCCTGCCCCAGAGGTGCCCACTTGGCACAGCAGACCTCTCCTGACCAGCCCACTGCTCCCCTCAGCAGTGTACCTCGTTGATCTGTCTGTCTGCTCCCCACTCTGTCTCTGCTGAAACCTCTCACTGTCCCTGCACCTCTGGCCTGTACCCCAGCTCTGTATGCACAAATCTTAAAAAAAAAAAAAAAAAGAAAAAGAAAATTTAAAATAAGAAAAACTCAGCCTTTCTAACTGAGGTACCAGAGATGTATGATGAGCCATACTTGACACAGAAAAGTCATCCTACAGCTTTTTTGAAAAACAATTTGGCATGGCGTATGAAATCATAAAGGGACCCTGCTAGATCACAACATCTATTCACGTCTTCAAGTCCAGTTCAAGTAAGAAATACAGCTTTTTAAAAAAGGGCATCAAAGTGTTACCTGGGGTGCTAAAATGAAGCAAAAACTCACAAACCCCCTAAATGCCTCCAGGTCGGGAAATGGCTCAGCAGCTCTTAAGAGCCACACAAACACAGGCTGCCAATCACCACAAGCTACCAAGTCAGAAAAGACATTTAGAAAGAATCTGCAAGTGATGGCGGGAAGCTGAACGCGTGACTAAGTGGTAAAATAGCCCCGGGAACATTCTTTCCTTCGCCAACCCACTCCGTAGTTTGCTCCTTCTGCTACAGTCTAAGGGGGCGAGGGCCACTGCGGCACTGTCAGTCTTATCTGCAATCACCCAGGTTCCAGACACCCTAAACAAAAGACCTGCTCGGATGGCGCGCGCGCCCCCCCACACTGACAACTGTGGGAACCCCAACCTGACCGCTCCGGCAGCCGGGCTGCCCCAGCTCGTAATCCCTGGGGGCCAGGCGCAGCCACCCCAAATAATGGAAACCCCCAGCAGCCACCCCAAATAATGGAAACCCAGCGATCCCCCGCAGCCCTGGAAACGCGGGAAATCTGGCCCAGTATTCGGGGGCCGCTTCCCGGCCGCATCCTCGCACTGAAGTCGGGGTTCCCGGCCAAACTGCCGACAACCAGGAGCGGCCTCGAAAGCCCCCTCGGGGAGCCCACGCCGGCGCTGTTCCCCACCGCGCGGTCTAGGCGCCCCTCGGCGACCGGCTCTAGGGGCGGCTCCCTCAGCCCGAGCCCAAGGGGGACCTCCAGTCTCTAAGCGCCCCGAGAGCGCGCGCGACTCGCGGGGACCCGCCACCCGCTGGCGCCGCCGTCCGCGCTCCTCTGGGTCGCGCGCGGCTGCGCCTCACACCCCGTCCGCGGTGGGTGGCCGCAGGGGTCGCGGGCGAGGGGCCTCACCTCGCAACGGGGATCCAGATCCCCCAGTGCAGGCGCCCCAAGATCCCGGCCTCCGCCGACACCCAGTGAAACCGAAACTGAAAGCGCCGGGGGGAGGCGCGTCCGCCTCGGCCAATCCCCGCCGGCCTGGCTACGGCAGCCGCGCGGACCCAAACTTCCCGGCCTCCCCGGCACGCGCAGTGCGGGAGTCTGGGTTTGCCTGGGGCAAGTAGGGGCGGTGGAGTTAAAGTGGAAAGCGCTGGGGTCCTTTCTTTGAACAGAAACTCAACACTCTGGCACTCCTACCCACCCCCAAGCCTGTAGGTTATGCAGGATTTCAGTTAGGCAGAAATGGAAGAAATAGCTTGAAGCCAAGGAAACTGGAATTCACTGCGCGGACCCAGACAAGTCCTTGAATAATTTAAGGCAAATAAGTAAATACATAAAGCAAGCAGTTTTAAGTCCTTAAAGCCACCTTCGGATTTTGATTAAAAACTTGAAGGCGAAGTCATTGTTAGCAAGAGTGTTTCCATGGCAACGTTAATTGACACGAAAAGAATTAAAATCACTAAAGTAACTTCGTATTATAGTGGCATAAATTGCGTTGCGTTACAAACGAGAACCAACTAGTTCCATCTAATTGGAAATGGTTGCAGACATTATTTTAAGTGCTGCTATGGGAGCTTGCTTTGGAATTTTGCATGAATTCTCAATATTCTGGCTATTAATGGACAGGGAAAGGAAAAAGAAGCAATCTGCTATTTCAAGACGTGGTTCCTTCTTTTCCCTGCGCGCATACTTTCATCAACTTAAAACTTACTCTTTTATTCTATTTATATTTAATTCGGGAAACAAAGCCATAGTGTCTTTCAACAGATCCTTAACCATGGTAAGTATTACAGAATCTAAAATGCAGAATCTTTAAACAAAATTGAGTTACCCCCTTTTAATATACATTATTATTAATGAAGTACCATTGCTTTATCTCCTCATTAATATTTTGACAGTGTTTCTCCCCCCACGTGTGGTCACCTAGCGCATCCACCACCAAAGCTCCTTCTCCATAGTCCATTGTGTCCTCCCTGCCTGAACCCCTCTTCTAAGTCTCACTTAAGAAGGGAACATTTGATCGGAATGGTACAAGAACACCTAGGCGTGACTTGGTAGAAAAGAGAGACCACCTTATAGCCTTCCATTCAAGCTCACGTTAGTTAAAGCATTATAGAGTTATTGAAAAGACGGTGCTTGAAGTTTTTGCAATATAAAATACAATGTAAACAAAAATAATTTAAGCAAGCATCAATTCAACAAAATAATTAGCTACCAAGAACAAATATAATGGGATACAGAACCTGGTTCTAGAACCCTTCTTCATGGGACATCAAATTGTACCACATTCCTCACTGGTTGATTCAATGATTGTGAACAATTATATATATTTTCTATTCATAGCCTCCCCACTGTACCTCAGAGCCCTGATGGTGTGGCAGGCAGCCGGCACTGAGGAATGTTAAGGGCTTGGTTCACTGGCCCAGCAACAGCGGCGACTTTTCCTGAGAAGCATACAAGGATCCAAGGAGTAGGTGCTGGGAATCACTTCACGAGCCAATGATTTTATCAAAATGTGGTTGTGCCCTGAACTGCCTCAGTAGCTTAAAATTAGCTTGTACCAACTCATGAAGCAATTTTCTATTTCACGGGTTTTTTTTTAAAAGCATCTTTTGTTATAGAGAGAGACCATGTACAAGACTTTCTGAATATTAGTTCAAGAACTAGTCTTCAAAACTCTGAACACAATCATCTATTTATTCTTTAAAGATTTTTATTTATTTATGCATAATTTATTCAGACAGAACTTGGGTACAGGCCAGAGATGTGGAGGGTGAGAGGATTCACCAGAGACAGAGTGGGGAACAGAACAGGCAGATCGACGAAGTACACTGCTGAGGGGAGCAGCCGGCGGGTCAGGAGAGGTCTGCCACGCCATGTGGGTCACCTCCCTGGCTGGGAATTGAACTCACGCTGCTGTGGCTGTAGCTGCTTGACAGTGCTGCACTTTAACCCATTGTGCCACCAGGGAGGGCTCAAATTTGTTATTTTATTAAAGGAGCCTTAAAGTGATAAAAAATAATCAGACAGAATTTAGTTGAACATACACCGATTGGTTTAGTTGTTCCACTGACGAACCCACACAGACACATCACCATCTCGCAACGTCCACAGCTTGGGTTCGGGCCCCCTGTGTGCTGTGTGGGTTGTAACAGACACAGTGACAGGCTCCACCATCACAGCGCCTTACAGAAGTTGTTCACTGCCGTAGAAATCCTCTCTGCGCTACCTATTTACTCTTCTCTCCTCACTAACCCTTGACAACCACTGATCTTTTTACTGTCACCATCATTTTGCCTTTTCCCAGAATATCATACAGTCGGAATCAGACAGTGGAGAGCTTTTCATATTGGCTTATTTCACTTAGCAATGTGCAATTAAGCTGCTTCCATATCTTTTCATGGCTTCATAACTCATTTCTTTTTCGCACGGTGATGTCCCATTGTCTGATATTCCACGATTTTGTTTATGCATTCATTTACTAAAGGACTTCTTGGTTGCTTCCAATTTGGGGCAGTTATGAACAAAACTGTGATAAGCATCTGTGTGCAGATTTGTGTGTGGTCATATTTTTCACCTCTCTTAGCTAAATACCAAGAAGTGCACTTGCTGAATTATAGGATGAGAATATTTTTAGTTTTATAAGAACTTTCAAGCTTCCAAAATGACTGCACCATCCTACAGCCCCTCCAGCAGTGTGTGTCACTGAACATCCTCATCAGTATTTGGTGTCTCCAGCATTTTGAATTTTGACTGTTCTAATAGGTGCGAGGTGGAGTTACATCACTTTTAATTTGCAATTCCCTAGTGACCTATAACGTGGAGGGTGTTTTCATTTACTCACTTACTATCCCTCTATCTTCTTCAGTGAGGAGTTTTTTCTGACCTTTGGCTCAATTTCAAATCAGACTGCTCAGGTTTTCTGATTGTTGAATTTTAAGGGTCCTTTGTATATTTTGGATAATAGTCCTTTATCAGCTATGCAAATATTGTCTCCCTGTCGGAGGCTTATCTTCTCACACTGTGGAACCTCTGACTCTTAAGACAGGCAAATGCTGGTACAAGAATACTAATGTGAATGCTTGCCATTTCCTGATCTGCTTCAAACTTTTTTTAGTTCTTTGTTCCTCTATCTTTTAAAAACTATGTCCTTCAAAAAATCCCGGTGGTTTCACTCATAGCAGTAGTATAAAGGACCAGTGGAGAAAATAATAATAATGATGAACAACTATACACTAGAGACATTTTACGGGGGAGGAATGGGGAATGGGATCAAAAATTGTGGGGGGGAGGCAGTGTAGTGGACTATGGCGATGGCACACAGGCGATCTGGTGATGGTCTGGGGAAGCCCACGGGGACTACAACTGAGATGGAAAAAGGCACAAAATGACGTAAAAACAAAATATTATATTATTAAAAAAAAATGTGTTCATCAGTGTTTCATGCTCCTACGAGGAGGTACCGTGTCCAGTTTCTTTTATAAAATACCCAACAGCCCCATGATCACATGGGCGATCGTATTAAGTTGATGCTGCTGATGGATGCCAGCGTGGAACTGGACAGACCAAGTGTCCGAAGCCGATGTTAACACCCAAATCAGTGGCGTGTTTTGCAGAACATTGACTGGTCTTATTCCAGCAAGGCACTCACTGGAATGAGGTGTTGGCATTGGGCCTTCCTGGGCTTACACACTGGACAGTATAAACACTGAGTCCTTCCTTCATATTCTAGTTTTCAGTATTGACTCTTTACCTTTTCTCATGGGATATGAAAATATTTCTAAGAAGACAAGCTGATTGACCGGTGGACACGTTTCTCAGGAAAAGCAGGACGCCTTTTCTTTACTGCACCAAAAAATAATGTTTTCACCCAGAATGCCAAAATTTAAAACCAAATTCTGCATCCTGGCCCTGGGCTTCACATATAATGTTTGAGATACTGAGGTGAATGTTCAGATTCCGTTGACGATCATTTTGGTATCACTTGAATTTCAAAAGAGATTGGTTCAGGTTTGCACCTTGTGAGAAGGGTCTTTCAAATGCTATGATGCTTAATGTTCCACTGTGAACTCGGGAAAATCTGTTGGCTGTAAAATTCTGTGAAGTCCAAGCTGCTGCCCTTGTATTTTAATCAAGATGAACTTGAAAGGTGAACATTATAAGTGGGAGAAATTATTTATAATTTGGCAATAAAAGTTTATGTCTAACACTCCAAATTTCATACATCTGCTATGAGCCGGCCCTGAGATATAAAACAATTGAAGTTGCCTTTACATTTGGCCTCATCTGAAAGGTCATAAATTAGAATGATAGTGTTCATCTTCTTTCCTAGCTCACAAAATTTCCATATTAACATCTTCACCTCAAACATAAATGGTTACCCAGCTACAAAGAAAAGACTTGTGTTGGCCTCTGTGAATTATACTTGATATTGGAAATCGGCAGAATACAAGGCTGTACTGTTCATTGAGAGCATTGGCTTCAATGAAGTTAATTTTATCACACTGAAATGAATCACAATTGCATAACTCATCCAAATCCATGAAGTACAATGCAGAAAAAAAATGTAGGGATTGTTTCGATATCAACCAACCATTTCCTTGGTCTCTAAACTCTTAAAATGCATTTCTACAAGTTTGAGAGCTATTTCTCTGTTAGAATACCTGCTACCAAGTTAATTTAAATAAATTCAACTTTCAAAATGTTTCTTTGTAGTGTGGCTTTAATGGATAGTGCGAATTATTTTTTTATTTTTTTTCAATTGCAAAACACTCACAATCCATTTCACGACTAACTGCATTCCAAAATATTATTGAATTGGACCTGTGTTTTACACTTAGACTTAGGAAAAATGTTTAGCCAAAAAAGAAGAAAAACCAACAGATGTCTTTGTTTCTGCAGGCTGCGTTATCAAACCCACATGCTTTTTTTGGTGTAAAGGTTTCTTCCACCAGCTCTGTGGTGTAGTTAAAATGTAGCATACTATAAAGTAGCAGGGTCAGGTTCATGAACAGGCCCAGAATCTCAGGCCTATATCCAAGAAGAATGCAAAATATAAGACCAAATCCTACTTCTCTTTAGCATGAGAGCTGTTTCCCCCACTTAGGATAGGTGAAAATGAGGTATCTGAAAATTACCAGTATGGAAATATCAGCTTCTCAAGCTCAATTTTGTTTTTCTGAAGCATTTGGCTACCTCTCTTTAATGTCAGAAGAAATGGCTGTCTCTGCTTCATGAACTCATTGCAATAAGAAACGCCTCTGCTGTTCTTTAAAGCCCTCAGAAGAATGATGGAGCAGTTTCTGCACCAAAGTCTGGACATTTCAGGACAGTCCTCCACACAGGGCGGGTGGTCAGCTGTCCCAAAAACACAGGATTGTTTTCCTTGTGCTGTCCACCCCAGAGAGAATCTGGGAAACGGACCAATGTCTTTACTTACCTACGGTCTCCATTATTTATGTGTTGCTTGTTTATTGTATTATTTTTCACCCAGGTAACCTGGCTTGCAGTCCTATGTAGGATTTAGGAATCCCCACCCCATAATCCTCCACCACAGTCCACTGAGTCCTCTGCACCCTAGCTCCCCACAACATCTTCTAGTATCCTCAGCTCTATAGTCAGATGTGCAGGGTTTGTACCCACCAGCCTTCCTACCACGTGGCCCTGAATGGGCTGCATATCATTCACACCCAGAAATAAACAGCAGCTTTCTGCAAAGAGGAGGGGAGGGGCCACAGACATGAGGGGGGGCTCGGAGAGATGCGGGTCAACCTGAGCACTCTGAAAGCGTGCGAGCCCCAAGAAGCAAGCCTGCTTCTCCCATCCCTGGAGCGCGCAGCGTCCCACCCCCGACCGTGGCAGGTGTCACCAAGGCGACGGTCGGGGCAATGTGCTGGTCGTTTCCAGGAAGATGGACCCAACCGAGGCACAGAGAGGACACGCTGCTTTCTGTCCGCGCCGTGAGGGTGCTACAAGGCAGGTTGGGGCAGAGTGACACCGTCTCCGTGGACTGGTCTGGAAGGTGCAGGTCTTCAGGAAGGACGAGAGTTACCTCTGAGCTCGTGTCCTGTCCTGGTTGACCACCCGCCATTGCACCTCTTGCCTCTTGCTCCTCACATCTAAATCCAAGCCAGAGCCTTACTCCAAGTCTGGAAAAACTGACAGTTTATTAAACATGTGCTTTTTTAAAAAAAAAATTTTTTTTTTTTTAAATTCATGTATACAGAACTCTGGTGCAGGTCAGAGGTGCAGGGGCGGTGAGAGGATTCACCAGACACAGAGTGGGGAGCAGAACAGGCAGATGGACGAAGCACACTGCTGAGGGGAGCAGCCGGCAGGTCAGGAGAGGACTGCCGCGCCCTGTGGGTCACCTCCGGGGCCAGGAACTAACTGCACCAAGGTGACTAGCTTGCAGTGCTGCGCTTTAACCTGCTGTGCCACCAGGAGGGGCTAAATGTGCTTTTATTGAAGGTGGAAGAAGATTTGCCCAGTAGGACAAATATGGACATTTAATGAGACAGTTTATTCCTCTTGCAGAAAAAGGCAAGGCAAGCCCTGAGTGAGATGTAGCCATTTTAATGGTTTTTTTTAAATTATAATCATACCATGTTTTCTGTAGATAAATTACAGATAAAAGAAGGGGAAAAAATCCTCAAATTTGCCTAGGTCACCACTCAAAGCAAAAAAGCATGTGAGCACAGAACTTTCCAGATCATTTCCATTTCTGTCACTCTCTCCTGCTCCCACAGTATCACACTCACTATTGTGTTATCCATTTTTCTCACTTATACTAAGTGAAGATCCTTACATGTCATTGAATATAAAATCATTTTAATAGCTGCATGATACTCAGCCATTATCTAGTCAATCCCCTTATTATCATATCAGTATGTATTTTGAATTCTTTGCCACAGCCAAAACAGCTATTTATGTGTGTGTTAGGGGGTATGCTTATCTGAGTATTCCCTTCCAATGGAGAATCACATTTCCAGTGATTTCTATGCATTCGGGATATTGTGCTTTTATATTTATTGCTATATTTCTCCCCAGGAAGGCCAATGTATATTCCTTTCAGGATAAATGAGTGTCCAGCTGTTTTCAAGAATAATGGGACTGATTGGTAAATCTCTATTTTTTTGTGAATTGTGGCATATAATGTGCTCTTGAAAACCAGGGATTACTACGTGTCTCTAAACTTTAGCACATACCTAACCCCGAGCAGTCTTAGTATTTCCAACTTTACATATTTGTGTTTGAGACACCAGCTTGTGTATTCTTCAGGCTTCCACCACAATACATTCTCCTGTTAACGCTTTCTATTTGCCACATACCATACCATGCATTTTACAGATATGGATAACTTAATCCATATACAATGCTATGAAGTTACTACAGTTCTCCTCTCCAATCTGTGAATGAGTTGGTGGATTCCGAAGAGGAACTTCCCAAGGTCACATGATAGCATGTTGTGTAGCCCAGACTTGAATGAAATCAGCACCTTTACCACTTTGATTTCCTTTCTCTTTTTACTTTTAAGATTTATTTTATGTATGTTTGCTTACAAGAACTGGGGTGTAAGTCAGGGAGGTGACAGGATTCACCAGAGACAGAGTGGGGAGCAGAATAGGTGACTCTGCTGAAATCCACTGCTGAGGGGAACAGTGGGGAGACAGGAGAGGTCTGCTGCGCCCTGTGGGTCACCTCCCTGACCAGGGATCAAACTCATGCTGCCGTAGCTGATGACAGTTTGATAGTGTTGGGACTCCTGCACTACCAGGGAGGCCCCACTTTGATTTCTTTTCAATTGTACAGATACCAAAGTACTTTTCAGTAGTCTTGGGCAAAAGACCTAGTATTTCCCCAGTTACCTATTGCTTAACAGCAATCACCGCAAGCTTAGTTATTGAAACAACAACCAACTTGCCTCTCACAGTGAGTGTGGATAAGAATTCGGTCTTTGTCCCAAGGATGCAGTCACAGGACGAGCAGAGTGATGTCTCCATGGGCAAAGCAGCCTGCTGTTTACCCAGCCATGGGCCCACTTCTCCCGGCCTCTGTGAGAGCTCGCTTCTCCACTGCATGGCAGCCTTTGTAAACAATTCCCGGGGTGGTTGAAGATTTTCTGAGTAAATGTACTAACAAACAAGGCAGAAGATGATTAAGACCCCGCCTCAGAAGTCACATAAGTCACTTCAACACCTCCACTTTGGACGGAGCCCATAAACCCCTCCTTATCAGTAGATGAGTGTCAGCGTCACATAGTAAGAAGAGGGGAGATGGAGCAGCTTGTCGTTGCTCTCTTTGAAAAGTATAGTCTGTTGGGCCCTCCCTGGTGGCGCAGCGGGTTAAAGCACAGCACCGAGAAGCTAAGGCCGCTTCCACATGAGTTCGATTCCCGCCTGCCCCGGAGGTGACCACATGGCACGGCAGATGCTCCCCACTCTGTCTCTGGTGAAGCCTCTCACCACCCCTGAGCCTCTGGCCTGTACCAGTTCTGTATGCACAAATAAATAAATCTTTAAAAAAAAAAAAAAGAAAAGTATAGTCTGTCACATAACCAACATATTTTTCAGCCCATTGTCAGCTTAAAAAACTGAGGCAAGCAAAAGTAGGTGAATTTATTACAGACGCAAGCCCTGAGGACGTGAGGCCAGGAACAGGCCCCAGAGAGCTCTGGGAAAGCGCCCCAATTTCTAAGTGTCTTAAGGAGGCCACATATGCCTTATAAGTTGGGGACACAAGACAGTGCAGGAATTTCTGCAGCCACCTGGGGAGATGCTATTACTGTGTCTGCCCGATATCATCCTGCATTGAAGAAAACAAGAAGAGCTGTTAAAATTTACTCCATTTCCATCTATTCAGAGACTACAGGGAACGCAGAGCTTTAGTTAGCAATGTCACAAATCTTAAAGTTGACAGTCTTTGAAGTCACTAATTTATCTGGAGGCAGCAGCTTTCAAATGCTGTTTGCTTTCTCCCAGAGACAGCATTTCCCTTAGATGCTGCCTTTTCGGAGGGCCAGACCAGCTGTTTCCCGACCTCTGACTTGCACCCCTTCAGCGGGAGCTGGGGAAGGGGTACTCACTTGTTAGCTTTGGCTAACACCATAAAACAGGTTTTAGCACTTACACTCCACAGAGAGGCAAGAACGTGTGTGCTGATTCATCCTTGTTTGTCAGCCACGGTGTCTTCTGATTGATGAAAGATGCCTATAAAGTGGCACATTGGCGGGGGGTAGTTACAGGTTGGAGGTTCAGGTTATGGCTGTGGAACGAAGTGCCCTGAGGAGCCTTGATATAAATTGAGCCAGGGATCCTGGTCCCAATATCCCAGATTTTAAAACTGCAGAATTTTAATTAAATGAGAGCGAGATGCCTTTCCTGCTTCTAAAAAACCCAAAATCTGTTTTGCAAAATGGTTTTGATTTGACACATGAGTTAGATCCAGTGTTGCTGTACCGGTAAGGGGCGTCCATGTGGGGGCGCTGACACCCAGTGCGGCTTGCGTCTGGCAGGGGACCACTAACAAAGGGCCAGAGCAAAGGGGTAAAGGCTAGCTGACCCCTTCCCTGAAGGCGTGTCCACTGCAGTGGCCTGTCCCCTCTCAGCTATGATTCTACTTGCTGACCACTGCTGGCCTGGGCATGTCTGGGGGCAGGCAGAGACTGCAGACAGGCGCCATCTTGGTTGTATGACAGGAAGGTCCCCAGCATGGGAACCACCGCAGAGTGATTAAGTGGCTCCTTCGCGGCCACAGGCTTGCGAGGAGGCTTCCTGCGTGTTTCAGAGAGCTGGTCCTTAGCTCCAAGCTCCGGAAGCCTGAGACCCCCAGTTTCAGGCCAGGCTAGTGACTGACTGAGAAGTTGCCACGGCCTTGTGTGGTCACAGTTGCCCTGGGACTGGAGGACGCCAGGCCCTGACTATGGCCAGAAGGAGAGGCCAGTTGGGACTCAGAAGTGACTGGCACCAGGCAGGACCGTGCCCACCCGAGCTGGGTAGAAAGGGATCCTGGCCCACTATGAGTCTTTTCCTCCCTCTTCAAGTGGGGATTCCCTCAAGTGCCCTTGGGGTTTGGTGCTTAGAAGGAAGATTTTGGTTCCTTTGTAACTGCCATTCCCAGGGGCCCAGGCGCCCTTGGGTAATTTTTCTGGTGATGGCACCTTAGCATCTGGTTGCCCCAAGGCCCTCCCCCAGCTTGGACACACCGCCATTAGTGCCATTAGTTTTAGGCTGTTAACTTTTGCAACATGGTCTGCATTGTGTTGGGGCTGGGAGGGGAAAGGCCCCTCCAGCCCCTTGAGAATTCTCTTGAAAACTTAAAATATGGCTTGTCTCTCCAGGGAATGAAGTGCCCCAAATTCCTTCCCTTACAACATGGCCCAAGTGGATTCACAGTCACAAAGGACAGAGGAGCCTGTTCAGGGCTTCACTTATTCGAGGCATTCAAAGTGCTGACGAATCTCACACAGACTCCCCCTCGTCTGAGAAAGCCTGGGAGCAGGCCCCAGCAAGCCAGGCTGGAGTTGGGACGTCAGGCACAAAAAACATCAAGCGGGGTCACAGCCGGATGTCTGGGCTCCAGCCACCTCCGGGGTTTGTCTTCTTTGCTCCTAATAATTGGAGAGTTCGTCACACCGCCAAGTGTTTCCCAGTCTTATGTGACTGGAGCTCTCTCATTTGAATTGATCCATAGAAAGCCACAAGCCCAGACTGACTGAATCACAGCTAAACGCCACACAAAGTTGTCCCCGGCTTACCTTGGACAGTTCTGATGGGTCCAGACTCATCCGTGGGAGGAGTCCACAGGAGCACAGAGATGCCTCTATTTGAGCGGTCTGTTGACGAAGAGGGAATAAATCCATCCTATGAAAAGCTCCTGAGTTGTCGCCTTGGAGAAGCTGAGTTTTCTGGAGATTTGACAAATTCTGAGTGAGCCAATTGCAAAGGCAGCTGGGCTGCTCTTTTCACTTAATGGGGTGCCCTTTAACGTGCTCATGGGGGTCACCCCCCCAAGAGAAGCGAGAGTATCTGAAATCTAAGGTCCTCTTCACAAACCACCAGATCACAGAAAGTTGCGAGGTGAACCAAAGACGGGGTGGAATGGCCAGTTCACTTCCCTGCTGCCTTCTCAAGGCCCGAAGTCCAGGGCGTTTGAAGATTGAGTGTAGGTCTTTGATCATAAGACCTGCCACAAAGCTTAAGTGTCCCTGTGCCCAGAAAGGGCTCACTTGAAGGACCGAAGACTCACAAACGCAATTGGTTTTGGGAAAAGTTAAAAGCCCCTCAATGACTTTCTTATATTTTTATGTGATTCAACAGAGAGGAACCTTTACCTTCCACAAACAGGACTCCTTAAATCCCCCTTCATTGTACACATGGACTAGACAGGCCGGTCAGACGAGTTCTACCAGCAAGTGATGATTTGGTGCTAGATATGTCTTTTAAACCGGTAAGAAAAGGCTTTAACCCAGCACAAAGGCGGCTTCACTCGGGAATGAAAGGTGAATCGTGAGCTAAGTATTCTTCTGCTACTTCCTACACTGGACAACTGAAAACGAAGGGCTAAAATCATTGAAAAAGTCTCATGATTTACAAGGAGAGCAAATGGGAAAGCATGCATTCATAAATCTCACTGCGACTATATTTCCTCTCTGAGCTGTGCCAGCCTGATTTTTAAGCCTGAATTAAAAAAAAAAAAATTAAAGGGTGGGGGGAGGCAGCTATCTCTTCAAATTTTGCTTATATAACGCTCAGCTAAGAAAATGTATATTTATTTTGTAAAGTAATGTCATTACTAGAAGCCTACCTCTTTCCCTTTGACAGTAAAACAGAGTGCTTATCTTCATATTTTCATAATGAAAACTCCCCAAGCTCAGGCTCCCCTGGCAGATTTACGACCTTTGAGCAGGAGAGCTGACAGGCATTTTAATATGAAAGGAGCTATGATGTCTTTAATGTACAGTGATGTCACTTCTAACAAGGGAGAAGCCGCCTGCCGCAATGCAATCACGTAGCCAGGCGACCTGATTGCTGCAGAGGGAACTTCTAACACAGGGAACGGTCACCAGGAAGACAGGAGAGAAGGGCCTCCCGTGAGCAGTGGCGCCTGGGCATGCAGGCAGGGACATGGGCTGTGTGGTGTGTATTAGTGGCAGGAAGTTGAAACCAGGAGCTGTCTAGACAGAGCTGACCTTGAGGACAGAACACGAAGGCTGGGGACTGAAAAGGTAATGAAAATCCTCCCGGGAGTGTTAAAAGTGAAAGCTGGATTGCCAGGTGACCGTCTCTCCCCTTTATCCTACCCTGAATAGGTCTCAGCACTTGAAAGTGATCTGGAAGAGTCTGCGTGAGCAGCAGTGATTGTGCCCGAGAAATGACAGGAGGCAAATGCCAGCGACTTGCGGGCTTCAATTTGCAAATGAGGCCTTCAAGTTTAGCATTTTGTAGAGAAAATATTGGTTCTGGTTTTGAAATAAGCTTTAAATTCTCAAAGGCTGATATTCAAATGTCCTTGTGCTGAGCCCCTAATTAAAACTGCCACCCAGTCCTTAGCAAGCAGGAAGGAGTTTCATCCAACATTCTGGCAACTGCTCATTGCTAAAACCCTTGTACCAGCGGAGGCGAGAAAACACCTTCCGGAGGCCACTGCCCATGAAACCCACCCCCCCCACGGGCCCTCCGAGCATCAGGGGAGGAGGCTGCTGAAGGCACCCCTAATACTGAAAACTGGGAGGCCTTCACTGTGCAAATGCTCACTCTTCATCAACATTTCTGGAAGTAGGAGGGTTAAGTGAAGAACTTGGGAGATTCTGCCAGCTCAGAAGATAGCCAAGCATTTCAAGTTTGCCAGTGCAATTAAATGTACTTCTCTTTAATTAAAGGTAAGCAATTCAACCATCTATACACTCAAAATTATCAAAGATTTATCATCCAAAGGAGCCAAACAGCAAAGGCAGGGGTCAGAATTGACCCATATCACAAAGGACTATGATTTTTTAAAATATGTTATTATCTAATTAATTTTACTGCAGTGAAACAGTGGTTATGAGCTTGGACAGACCATCCCAAGCAATGCTTGCTCTCCGACACTTGCAAGTTACACAATTTGGAAAAGCTGCCTAATTTCTTTAACTCTCGGTTCATCATAAGGGAACATGCATAATTCTACCTAACTTACATGATTTCTGTAAGAACTAGTTAAGTGAATGAATAAAACCACTTCCCATGTCTAAAGCATGGCTAAGGACCCAGTAACGGTTAGCCTTCACCACACTCCATCGCTGTTAAACACAGATAAATATCCACATTAGCCTGATGTCATGCATTCAAGTTCCGTGGTAATACTTCAAAATATATCCGCTTACCTTCTGTGTACAGTTTTAATGGAGATTATTTTTCTTTGTGGGTGTTTTTAGGGTTAGAGCTTCAGATAACATTGGGAAGAGGGTCCTCCCCTCTTCCAAACACGATGGCTCCAGCTGAAATAGCTCAGAAAGACCCAGGAATTCAGTTATGAACAAGCTTGTCCTTTACCACTGAACTAAGTGAGACACCAGTCTCCATCAGTTTATAAAAAATATTATCTCCTCTCATTTGCTAAGAAAAAAAAATTGCATATTCTTTCTGCACATGCATCTATTGAAACGGAGGCCAAAACTCTGGGGCCGGAACCACTCACTGAGAGAACTTTCCTGGGTCTGGACCCTCGGCTTACCTCTGAACAACCTCTTTAATAAATTTCATTTTTACTAAACTTTGAATTCACGTCACAGCAGTGATTATTTCAATCAAGAAGGCATGGCAGGCATACTTATTAGTGACATATTGAGTCAAAACGTTCATTAAACTCTATTAACATATTAATTTTCATTGATAAATGACAAGCAAAAGAAAGTCTCAACCTTTGGTTTCGAACCGAGCAAGTCAGGAGCTGGGAAGTCATCGCTCCAGCACTAAAACACAAGAGCAAACTTGTGGAAATCAGCAAGTCACAGAGCCGCATTCTGAACACAGCTGTTCTCTGGCCGTGGTTTCCCCTCTTCTTTGGAGGGGTTGTTCCGGCTGCTTTAGGCGACTTGAGCCCCCAAGGCCCAATATGGAAACCCTGAATTTCTGCAGAATTAATCTCCAGCCTCCTCCGGCCTACTGGCACCTGGATTCTTGCCATCTACTGAATCTGACTGACCCTGTGTGTGAGCGTGATGGTCTACGTAATGTAAAGATGGTTGAGATGATGACAGAGCAGAAGCGAGCAGGCGGGGTCTTAGCTCAGGGTGTGAAACTGTTGGGAGCGGTAACAGACCATGGTCTCCAATGTCCCTGCCCCTTGTTTTGGGGTGCCGAGGCCCCAGGCCACTTCTTAGGGTGACACTTACCATGGGCAACCTTCAGGCTAAGTTAACCTCTCCTCCCAGGTAAAGAGGGACCCTGCAATAAAAGCAGGGCTCTTCTCCTGAGCCTTGCTCTCAGCTCCTGAGAGAACAGGTATCCATCTCAGCCCTCTCTACATCACCCTCCCTCCCGGTGGGACTTGGGGGACATGGGGAATGAATGCAAAGGAATATGAAATTCCCCATATTGCTTTTCCACCATAAAGCCTTTTGTGTCTGACACAAGTATCTCAAGTCCTTTGCCAACATCTGTGAAACTGTGGCAAGTCAATTTGTTCACTTGCAAATAGGGCAAACTTCAGACCTACATAATTCTAGACAGCCACATAAAGAAAGGCAAACTGCTCCCCTCCTCCCGCCCACCACCAATAACAATCGAAAGAAAATGGTTGCCAAATCAATGGTCCTGCCTCAAGTGTTAAGGGGTTGGTGGCTAGCCCAGACCCACATCTGCCACGGTAACTGTGCTTGGGTCTCTGGCACCTGTTAAGTTTGCAGTAGTTTAGTCTTCTTCTAGGATCCCTCTGACTTTTTAGAGAAGCCGGAAAGGCGAATCAAAAGAAAATATGATGGGAAACCTTCCATCATAGATGACGTTGCTAATTTCCGTAGCTCATCAAGGATGGTGCTATCACTCTGGAAATTGGCATCAGAATGCCATCTGGCCAGTGGTTCCTGATTCACACATGTCTGACGGATGGACGGAAATGTTTTGGGTTGTCATAAGGCCAAGGTATAATCTGAAGGCACCTAGTTGGGGGAGGGCCAGGGATCCTATTAAACAGCCTACAAGACTCAGGACCCTCCACAGAAAGCCTCGTCTGGCTCAGAATGTCAGTAGTGCCGAGGCTGAGAAACCCTGCTCTGAGCCCGTCCACCACAGCGCCACTGCTCCCCCGGACAGGTCACCGATCAGCAGGTGCCGCCGAAAGCTGAGTATGTCAGTTCTGCTCTTATACCCAGGAACAGGGAAATAATGGCAACGGCACCACAGCCACCGAGCCGAGCAGCGCGCAGCCCTTCTCTCCATCAGCCTCTAACCGGAGGACCGTGCGTTTCCGGCCTCCTGCCACCAATCGCTGTATCCCACAGGCTCTAGGTGACAGGCACTGCACACACTGGGCTCCATGCGTTGTCTGGTGCATGGCTACCTCTGTGCATTGCTCCTACCCGCCCTGGGAAAGGATTAGACGACTGTTCCGCATATTCACTTTTCATGGCCTTGAGCAAATTTGTGACCAGTCACAACCGGCATGTTTCTGGGTTATGTCTCTTAGCCCCCCTTTTCCTGCAGAGCTGCTGGAAAGGTAGCCACCATGATGCTTGGCCTGGCTTTTGCTCCGTGACCAGAAGCTGGTGAGCAGTTCCAGAGCGTCCAGGCCTGGGCCATAAAGCCTGCGACTCCTGAACCGGTGCCTACTGGATCATTCTAGAGCCAGCCCTGAACCTGGGCAAGGTCAAGGCAGCTGGTGGTGTTAAAAACTGGAGCTGGTGAAGTTAGGGGACAAGGGCAATGGGCAGGCCCCACAACTTGGTGGTCCTGTCCAAGTCAGGTCCAAGGGTTGCATCTGAACATTGCAGTTCAGCCCAACGTCCATAAAAGCTGATGCTTTTATGCTCATCTGTATGCGCACCAACTGTGCTCCCTCAGGTGGCTCCCAGTTTGGGAGAGAGCTTCTCCCGATCTCCTGTCTGAGCTCTGGAAGGCTGTTTTTGTGGCCTGAACCCAGACAGGCTCTCTCATTTCTAGTTTCCCAGGTGACGGAGCCAATGTGATGCACCAGAGCTCAGAGACCAAGGAGGCAAGGGCTTGTTGCCAGGGTTGCCTGTGTCCCCTTAGCAAGACCATAGCTCCTCTCCAGCGACACCGACGGCCCTCAAATGGTTCCAGAGGCTGCCTCCACCCCTTGCCGGGGTCCAGAAGGGTCGAGACTTCTCCCCTGTGTTGCTAACTCTGGTACTACACCAGCCTGGGAGGATTCCTCGAACACAGGCCATGCTCTGGTAGTTTCCCTTCTTAAACACTCTTTAATTACACATGTGCTTCTGTTTCCTGCAGGTCCCCAACTAATGGAGGTGGGGACACGATCATAATTAGAGATCACTTCAAGATCCACAAAAACCAGCCTTAATAGTTGTTAATAGATGACTAGTAAATACCCTTCGGTCACACATAAAAATAAAAGTTGTATTATTGGCTCACTGTTCTCCTATAAGCAGGAAATAAAGGACTTCATTTTTTAATCAATCTGATGCTCATCAGGACAGTCTCCAGGGCTCAAGCGACAATTACTGGGATGGAGTGAAATGCTAGCGTGTTCCCTGGGGAGATAGATGGAGTTCTCACTTCCTACCATCTGCCATGGAAGAATTGGAAGTAAAGAGGTAATGAAAATGGCTAATTTACTCTTTCTGGAAAAGTAGGTAAGTCTCCATATTGATTTTATGAAGCAAAAGGAACATTACCAAGTGGTAAATACCCATGAACGCTTTTCTCTGAGTATGATTCAACCAACTGCTATATAGTAGTGACTAGCCACGTGGAGCTATTTAAACTTGATTCATTAGAGTTAAATAAAGTTGAAAATTCAGTCCCGTGGTCATGCTGGCCACACTGAAGACTTCAGTGGTCACTGAGTCTAGTGGCACTGGACACTCAGATCTGGACACTCAGATCTGGAAGTTTGCATTACAGACGAGCCTTGTATTGGACTACACTGTTCCTAAGAACCAATGCTACCTTTTTTGTTATTGTTGTTGCATTTTATTAAATGACCAAGTTTATTGAGACACTGGGACTTTACATTATCACATCCCAGAGAATTACCTTAAGTGTGAGTGTGTTATGTTACGTAGGGAAGTGAAAAGGGGTCTGTAATGATCGTTCAGAACACACTTCATGACATAGTTCAGGAATTTTTTCTGATAGGCATTTAAAACTTGTTAAATTTATTAAACAAAATAAGAAAATAATCACCTTCACTTTTCCAAAGAAGACATACAGATGGCAGTGGCAGGTACATAGGAAAATACTCAACATCATTTATGTTAGGGAAATGCAAATCAAAAGCACAATGAGTTACACGTCACACCTGTGAGAATGGCTTATGTGAAAAAGAATAAAGTGTTGACAAGGGTTGGAGAAAAGGGAACCCTGGTGGAGTACTGATGGGATTGCAAATTGGTGCGCCTTTTATGGAAAATGCTATGGAGGTTCCTTAAGGATCTAAAAATGGAAATGCATATGACCCAGGAATTCTACTCCTTCTCTAATTTATTTAAAGAATAGGAACCACTAATTTGAAAAGGTATAGGCACCCCTATGTTCACGACAGCATTACTCACTTTGACAGTAATACCCATCAAAAATGGCTGGATAAAGAATGGCCTGTATACTCAGTGGAATATCACACAGCTCTTAAAAAGGATGAAACTTAGTTTGTTTTTTCCAACAAATGAGTGTAACTAGAGGGACTATACTAAGTAAAATAAATCAGACAGTAAAAGACAATTACTGGATGGTTTCATTAAGATGTGGATATAAACAAACAAAGCAAATGAACTACCAAAACAAGTCTGAGATGCCCAGAAAAATATGATGGTTTCCAGAGAAAAAGGGGTGGAGGGCTGGGAGGCTTGGGATTCATTTTATAGTCTGGTGGCATCAGAATTTTGGCGGCAGGTGCAGGGTGGTATGCACACATCTAGAGGTGAAGCGGTACAACCAAAACTTACGCAATACTGTAAACCAATGAAAGCATCGATGAAATTGAAGTTAGATATTAGAATTAGCATTATAGCAACTTCATTCATTTTGAAATGAATTCTGGGAGGAATGTAAACTCTTCAAAGCCATGTGGAAAATACTCAGGATTACTTTAGTTTTAACATCGTGAAAGGGAAAATATTTCTTCTTTTTACATCATTCTTCATTTTGTACATTTTTTCACTTGGTTGTCCTTCTTAGTGAAAGTCATGGACATAAGAAGCTAAAATCACACAACTTATTTACTCCAAGTAAGGCAACCCCAGAGGAACATTTAGGGATTTAATCTTCAAATCTATTTGAATACAATGGGACAGTGAATCATTAAGCCCAACAGCCATAAGGAGGCCATTTACTGAAAAAAAAAATGGGGGGGGGGGAAATCTATGCAAAATTGATAAAATACCTAAGCCATGAGAATGGGTCGGTATTTGAATCAATCCAAGTAAATAGTAAGCTTAGCTTAAATAAGAGATCTTGAAACTACTTCCACCCATCTCATGCATTTTGAAATTAAACCAGCTTGCAATTTTGTACTTCTCCATTTTTTGCAATTTTCTACTTGTAAACTGCCAGATGAGCGAGGGTTTTCTTAGAAGGGCTGACCCTGGCTGGCCACACTCCTCTCTCCTGGAAAATGTGTTAGATGCCAGACCACATGGGTGGGCGCCGGGGCTCACTGTGGGCTCTTGTGCGTGGACGTGCTGTTTTTCTGGAAGAAAAAATGAAACTGAGGGACATGGAAAAGGTAAATTAAGGTCATCCTGGACACAAGTAAACTAGGAGGTCAGTCTAATAAGCCGCCAGGATTTTTTTTTTGAAAACCTCATTTTTTTTTCTTTTTACAAAAATGGTTCCTATTCATTGCAGGTTAGAAAACACAATGAGACACACAGAAGGATATTGTCATGAGCAATTTTCACTACCTACAGATACTCTATTAATAGTTTGGGGAAGGTTCTAGAATATTTGGTCACTTCTATAGAAACATATATTTGTTTTACCATGTGAAGGTTTTAAGTTGAAACCTGCTTTTTTCATATGGCAGCATCTTGACATTAAAATGATTAAACCATTATTTTTTAAAAAGCAGCCACAATTTTTCTGAGTTGTGGGGAAGTTCATTGTAGTTACAGCGTTCAGGGTTCCACCTTCTCTAGTCAATCAAGTGCTTGATTCAGGCTCTGATTCCCTAAAGACCCAGCACTCTGTTTTCTGTGGTTAAAGAAATGACCACAGACACGAGACATCAGCAAGACCCCTTACATTTCCACCACCCAAATCTCACTTTCAAATTGCAAATGCCTTTTCAATCCAAAAGAGGCACATTCATTTCCTATAAAAACTTTTTCTTTAACTTACTCACCTTAAATTAACACCTTAAATTAACACAACACCATCCAAAGCGAGAGGGGTGACCTGGCCCCAAGAAGCCAACTCAAAGGGTGTTGAGCATGAGCGCAGTGCCAACATTCTGTGTTCTGAGGCTGTTCTGGAAACAACAAAAGCCCCTGGTTAGGAGAAAATGGCGGAGCAGCTGAGGCAGAGCCTGCAGACCCGGAAGAGGGAGCACAGAGATATTTTCTTCGAAGGCAGATTCAAGAGACCTAAGTCGAGCAATTCAGGGAGAGAGTCTATGTCTCCAGGGTCTTTTCTTGGACATTTGTAGGAACAGTTATGGCAAGAGACAGGGATGAAAGGAGAGAAGGGGGCCCTCCCTGATGGCACAACAGGCTAAAAAGCAGCACTGCAAGCTAGCCACAGCTGCTTCATTGAGAGTTCCATCCTCAGTCCCGCAGGTGACCCACGGGGTGCAGCAGACCTCTCCTGACCCGCCCACTGCTCCCCTCAGCAGTGTACTTCGTCCATCTGTCTGCTCTGCTCCCCACTCTGTCTCTTACCGCCCCTGCACCTGTACCCCAGTTCTATATGCATAAATAAATAAATCTTTTTTAAAAAAATAAAGGAGAGAAGGGCTTCAGGAGAAGCTTTGGATCAAATGATGCCAGTTTGATGGCGTTAAGTTTGAATAACCAAGGAAGCCTGAGGAATAGGCCACACGCAGCAAAAACACCATCCTGCCTGGCCTGACATCAGTGGGGGCTGCCCTGGGATTACGTATGGAGAAAGTGTTTCCCAAAGACATTCCGCAGGCTATTCCTGAGCCTGCAGGACCGAGGCTCAGTCTTCCTGGGGAAGAACTGGGGCTGAGAGAGGAGACTGGTGCCGGGGGTGGGCCCCTGGACCTGTCAGACCCGGAGGATGGCATGCTTAGTGTGCTTGCTGTCATTGTACCCCAACCCACTCCAACAGTACATGGCACCCTGGTCCTGGGGAGAGGGGAAGACTCCAACCCTCTTCTCAGCACCTCTAGAAGCTTCCTGAGATGCTGGGCCACCCAAGAAGAGCTCACCTTTGGGAGAGAGGGAAAGACCACCGAAGTAGAGCTCACCTTTGGGAAAACACAGCCGAATAATGTCAAAAGCAAAACAATGCAGAGGCGGCTGCCCCTTTACGACAGAGCACAGACACCTGGCTTCTGACATCCCACACAATGTGCTGTGGCATCATGACCACTGGCATCTGGAGAAAAAAGAAAAGCCCCAACTTTCTAAAATGTGCTGATTTTTTGTGCTGGACATTCTCACGGTGGCAAATTTCAAGCTGCAACCTGATGTCACTGAACACTAGGCTCGGAGGGCTGGCTGGCGTCACAGCCTCGCTTCCTGGCTCCAGCAGACACAAACCATGGAGGCAAAGACGCCTCAGAAGGAAATAACAGGGCTTGAGTATTTATTACTTCTGCTTTTAATAATCATTTATTGAACTGCAAGTTGATGAGTCAACTTTTTAATAATGCTTGTTTGTGTTCAACAACCAGGGACAAAATCCCCGCTGGGTCACCTGCGGCCTTGAGCCTGCCTGCAGGACAATGGCCTTGCTGGGGATGAGGCGGACGCCCGGCCAGGGGCACCCACAGCTGCGGCTCTGGCAGTTCCCAGGGCAGAGGGTTGCCAAAGCTGACACTACTGAGTTTAACCAGAAACGTCGGTGAGGAAGGTCAGTTCCCCCAAGTCTACGATGTCCTTTCACCTCTGAGAATGAGGGAGTCTGATCTCTGCAGGAGGACAGAACGGGATGGCAGGCCAGGCTCTAGAACATCTTCTGAAATTTCACCAGCCCTCCTCCTTCTTGCCCATCAGCCTTTTATCAAACTGCCTTTAATTGCCAAAGACACCTGGTGAATTCTGCCTACATCTCCCAGGTTCCTTTGGCTAGAACTTGTTTTGTTTTCATATTTTGCCATCTTTGTTAAATGGAAGCTTTTATTTTTGCACTTTTTCTTATTAAAATAGAGCTATCGACCCTCCCTGGAGGCGCAGTGGGTTAAAGCATAGCACTAAGAAGCTAAAGTCACTTCCGCATGAGTTCGATTCCTGCCTGCCCCGGAGGTGACCACATGGCGCGGCAGACCTCTCCTGACCCGCCCGCTGCTCCCCTCAGCAGTGTACTTCGTCGATCTGCCTGTTCTACTCCCCACTCTGTCTCTGGTGAAGCCTCTCACCGCCCCTGAGTCTCTGGCCTATACCCCAGTTCTGGTTGCACAAATAAATAAATCTTTAAAAATAAAATAGAGCTATCATGCATTTATTAGGGAAAGGAGGAAAATAGAGTCAAACTTTCAAATGTGTAGAAATCAAACCTACCCACTGAAAGAAGACAGTTAATATATTACCTTGTTTTCTGCAGCTAGATGGTCCCAGGAGCTTCCTGAACTGGCTTCACTGCTGAAAAATTTTATTCCACCTTGAGGACAGTCCTTTTCTTTTTCTCCTTTAGTTTCTGACCAGTAACATTTTTATTCAATAAATTTTATTGATTATTCATAAATTTATTTATAATAAGTATTTATTCAATAAATGTTTATTGAACATCAGGCACTGTGGTAGTTTCTAAAGATAGAGAAGAAAATAAGATCCTCTTGCCTTTTGTTTTGAGATAACACTGGTTTGTGCCATTATATGACTTAGGCAAAGAGCCACATCTTCCTCGGCTGTGCCCACCATGCATCCCTGCCCCCAAAGAACACTGGGGAGCAGTTCTGAAACAGGTAGCTTTTTAAAAAAAGATTTATTTATTTATGCATATAGAGCTGGGGTACAAGCCGAGGGTGCAAGGGCGGTGAGAGGCTTCACCAGAGACAGAGCGGGGAGCAGAACAGGCAGATCGATGAGGTACACTGCTGAGGGGAGCAGCGGGCGGGCCAGGAGAGTTCTACTGCTCCCTGTGGGTCACCTCTGGGGCAGGCGGGGATCGAACTCATGCGGAAGTGGCTTTGGCTTCTCAATGCTGTGCTTTAACCCACTGTGCCACCAGGGAGGGCCCAATTAAATAGGTAGCTTTTTAAAATATATTTTTTACTTTATCCAGAGCAAAGCTTCATAGCTTCTTTCATTTACATGGGATTGGAGCTCAGGGGAGCTTATCTTTCTCACCCCATTCCTGTGTTTTACCTTTTCCTCAGCTCTATCCATTTACACCTGCAGCCCTTAATTCACAGACTTTACCCATGAACCACACAGGGAAGCGTCCTGGCAAAGGGCGTGCTGTGGTGTTTTGGAGCACAGGCACACCTCCAAGGTCCTGGGGGCTCAGCTCCACACATGCGAGAAAGGACCACGACCGTCAGCCTGTCCAGACGCCGTGTCTGAGAAGCACAGTCAAGCAAAGTGGGATAAAGTGAGCTCTCTTGCAGTGAGTCTCTCTTCTCTACAACCTCCAGAGTTACCTCTCCTCGGGCCTCACACCAGCCCCCAGAGCAGGCAGCCCCTTTCTTGTTTTGGGGAGAAGGACACTCCTCCCCCCCCCCACACACATAGACTCTGCCTCCTGTGTCTCATGCTCCCAATTCCCACATCAGTGTCTTCTGTTTGGATGAGAGAATTTTTCCATTGCAAAAAAAAAAAAAAAATTCTGAATGCACAGACTGTTGTAACACTGATTTCTTTGCTACAAGAAAAGCACAGTGAAATGATGGCGGGTGATTAAAGACTGCCACGGCGACAGTCCCCTGGAGTGAAACGAGAGGCTCGACTTTGGCACGGGGTGCCCCAGGAAGGCTCCTCGTGGGCACGCTGTGTCGCTCGCTTCAGCCCCTGTCTGAGCTCGGATTGGACTGGCAGGTTGCCTTGTTGAAATTGGCCCTGCACCTTGTTGAAGTGGGCTCCCCGCCAAACTAATTGGTGGGTATAAGTACAGACATGCTGGAGAACCAGGAAGCCCATCAGAGCTGGGTAGGAGAAGGATCTCAGCCCAGAAATACCCAAGTAGTCCTTGTGCTGAGTCCCTGTGCCAGGGAGAAGCAGAGGATGTCAGTGTCACGGCTGCAGTTTAGAGTCGGATTTATTTTTAAATGTCCCAAAGAACTGCCACCAAAGTGTGGGCCTGAGAGGGAGCAGGAAAGGGCACGTTTATTGACTTTCAAATGAAATAGCAAGTATCTGCCAACTGGGATACCAGAAATTTGTTCATCCAAGCAGTTCCTTGATTAGAGCAATTTCTCCTTGAGGACTTCAGGGAGATTCAGAAATCAGTGCTGGAGTCCCAGGTTAATCTCAGCAGAGCGGCTGATGGCGGAAGCAGGTAACCGCTCCCGCCTGGAAGACAGACGGGCCCTCTTCCAGCAGTGTCTGGGGCCCCCTGTCAGCGGTCAGCCGCTGCACAGTGAGCGCCCCGCGGGCCGCCCTGGGGAGCGCACCTCACCGGTCCTCGGTCCTCGTGTCTGTTACCTGCGTGGCGCCGGAGACGCGCGCTCCGGGACGCCCAGCTTGCGAACTACCCGACTGCAGTTCAGCGACGAACTTGACCATACAGGGGCTTCAAAGGGGCCCCTGGGTGCCAGTCACGCGGACCCGGGTTCCCTGTGCAGCTGGCAGTGACTCTCTTCATGCAAGGTGATCGCAGCCCCGGAGGAAATGAAGAGGAAGAACTCAAAGCTTAGCCACAGAGACCCTGCGCCCTCAGGACGGGAATTCAGCAGAAACCCGCAGGCGACGTTCTGGGAGAGGAACGCGGTGCCCAGGTTCCATAGGTCCAGCGCCACAGACTAAGTCAAATACAAAGAAGCTTTGGTTGAACTTCAAGAAAGTCCTTCTGGGCAGCTTCGAACACCCTTTGAATGGTGCCATCCTTTGAGTTGACTGGCATGGTACCAGACCATGACAGTGTCGTCTCCCTCCATCGATGAACCATGGATCACGTGTTCAGGGTAGACCTGGAGCAGGAGCCGACAGCAGCTCTGAGCCACACATTCTCCTCCTTTGTCCTTTTCTTTGTGTTTTTCTAACACTAGAGTCAGAAAGGCAAGATGAGCAGAGATATATGGTCAAAGTACCTGTGGTTACGTCTCAGTCACTATCAGCATCTCCCTACCTTTTTTTTTTTCTTGTACAGTATTTTTAAAAAGTCGACCTAAAAAAAACAAAATCAGGATAAGATAATGAGAATCAAACCAAAAGCTTCTTAGTCTCAGCTAAATTTACATTATTGGAAATAATTATTTTCCCCCAACCAAAAGGCTCTGATTATTCACTTAACACCACATGGGAAGCATTGAATTCAGAAACAAAGACCCAAAGAAAACCTTTTGTACCCTGCTTGGAGATGGTCCTGAAAGAACAGGAAGCCGGGAGTTGATTGGCTGCCTCTACTGAAAAGTAAGCAGAATCCTTTGGGTTTACTGCTTCTCCCTCTGATGTTGGACGCGTTCTGGGCTTCTTGCGTAGAAACGTGTGTCCTTATTCCCAGTCATGCTCATTAGAATGACTGATACCTGTGAATCGGTCCTTATCTTGGATCAAACCACATACATTTTGGTCCTTCCAATCAGCTTTCTAAATGGTCACTGAAGACCTCTCTCGGTGCGGATGGCCCCACTCCCAGGAGCTTTGTAAAGATGCGGGTGCGTGGGAGTGACACAGGGAATTCTTCAGACATCTCTTTCCTCGTGGCTAATGAAAAAGGTCAGCGCTCTGGGAAACAGGTCATTTTGCTCCTGTTTTTCCCACGTAACGTGTTTATCTATCTGGCCTCCAAACCCTTCCATTTTAAGTCACATTTTCCTGTGATGTCCCAAGTGCCGCTCAGACACCAAGGGCTGCCTGTTTACCTCTCAGGCACCCCCTTCTGCCATGGGGTGGCCCTGCTCGGGGAGGGGGGTGGGGGGAAGAGAGAGAGATAAGGAACCAACCCAAGACTATTAACAGTCAAATCCCAGGAAGGTCTGGGAATGTGCGGACTAGCTACTAATTTTTATACGAAGGTTTCATGTAATAATCTAGATACTACTATTGCGAATTATCATTACTTAATATGAATAGAACCCTCAGCCATCACTATATTTACCCTCAGCTGCTTCCACTTTCATGCTCACACTTTAAAAGGCTAATGCCTGCAGCCCACTGTTTCTGGTCCCCAAACTCTGATAACTTGCACTTATCCAAGCACACCATTTATGGCTCTGGTCATCACCAAAAAATGAGATGATGATCCTTGACTTCCAAGGGATTCATGAGATGCTCTAAATATCAGAAGACTCTGGTCGCTGAGAAGACCCTGAGGACTGCTACCTAGACCCACAAAGCTCCCGGGGGCGGTGTGTACAGGGGTCTCCCATCACCAGCTCTCAGCCTCAGCTCCAGACCTGCCCTCTGCCACGGTGAGAGGGCACCAGGGAGGTAGGGAGATGTAAAGCAGGACCTCTCGGGTATAACTAGTTCAGGGGGGCTTGTCCTCTGAATGCTGGGGACTAATTTGAGAGATCCCAGTTCCTCAAGCTCAATAAAGGCAAATGGTTTATTTCTTTTTGTTGATGTAACATTAGAGAACTGTATAGGTTCTCACCTCATTTTTTCACCTCAGCAACTGCACATCTCTTGCCATGCCCACCACCATGTCCAGCCACCATTGAACCCTCTTTTCACTCCCTTTTTCTTCCTCCCCCTCTGGCAACCACCATTCTGTTGTCAGAATCTAAGAGTCTGGTTCAGTTTTATTTGTTCATTTCTCTTTTTTCACATTATGAGTGAAATCATACAGGATTTGTTTCCTCCTCCTGGCTTATTTCCACTTAGCATAATCCCCTCAAGATCTATCCATGTTATTACCATTGACAAGATTTCATCTTTCCATGACTGAGTAGTATTCCAGTGTGTGTGTGTGTGTGTGTGAGAGAGAGAGAGTCAGAGGGAGAGAGAGACAGAGAGAAAACTTTATCCAATCATCCATTATCAGACACTCAGATTGTTTCTATATCTTGGCTATTGTGAATCGTATTGCAATGAACATAAACACCCATATATTTTTTCAAATAAATGTCCAAAGATTATTTCTTAAAGGATCATCTCCTTGCTAAATGATAGACATCCAGTATGAAAGTAAATGCTATAATGATGGCATTTCCCACTTCATAACTAGGTGAGGGGGAAAGTCCTCTACGCAGACACCTTACTTAAGTGAGAGAGTGATTCCACGAGGCACAGGCACCTCAAACAGGGAACACTGGCATTTATGGAACACTCACCTGTGGGAGGTGCCTTGCGGGGGTTCTCTGTGGTCCTCACTTCTTCCTGCAAGTGCAACACTGTGTCTCACACCTCCTCCCCTCCCTGTATGAAGTGCTTCTTCTCCAGCTTCAGTCTGTGCTTCAAAAGACCCTTCAGGAGGTCAAGTTTCCTCTGAGATTCTAGATCTGGGGACAGAAAAATCCAAGTAGGTTGTTTTCTGGAAGCAGCAACTCAAGGTGAGACATGCCAGAAGAGGAAACTGGACCGTCGCAAGAACAAGCAGGCACATGTGCTCCACCCTCCTCCTGGTCTGGGTTTTTTGCATCCCACGAGGTAGCACACAACTTTCCTTCTCACTCGAGGGTCAACACTCTATTTGCAATATAGAATGTTAGCTGCTATGAGGAAAACAAGTCTCGAAGAAAGTGATCATCTGCATCAGGTCACATTGCCAGTAAGTGTTGGAGCCAAGATTTAGCGCTGAGTCTTGCAGACTCCAAACAACTCTGTTATACAGGCCATAGATGTCTCATAGCATTTAGCTCCAGTTACATGCCCGTGCCAGAAAGCCTACTTAGAGCGAACTGTTGCTGGTTGAGCATAGAGAGCAGCAAAGATCACCAAATGTAAACCAGCATATCAACATTTTTTCGTAAGTATAGATTTTAAGCCAAATCGTTAGTTTAGTGTGAGATATTTTATATTGATTTTAAAAATGCAATACATAAAGAAGATGAAAACCCAAGAATTGTGCTCTACTAGACAATAGTGATCAAAATTTGTGTAAAAATCAGAAGGCTAAAATGCAAGGAAAATTGTCAAAACCACAGTCATTTGTGGGGTACCCCTCTCTCAGCACTGGGTGGAGAAGTTGTTGGAACCTGTAAGATGACAGAGAATTTGAATCACAGACATACCAAGTAAGTCAAGATACAAGACTACACATTCTTTCCATTTTTTCCGGAACATTTAAACATCTTACTATGTACAGGCCATAAGGGAAATCTCAAGAAATTCTAGATATTATATACAGCCACATTCTCTCATCATTCTGCAAGAAAACTAGTTGTTAAGAACAAAATATATCCTAAGTAAGCGTAAGGATATAGGGAGAGGGGGAAAAGCTATTTAAATAGTTCTTTAAAAAAAAAAACAAACAGAACTATTCACCACAAGATACATCAACATGTGTGGCTATGAATACATCTCCATAAAATTATATTAAATTTAAAATAATACAACTTATGAAACAGTTTACAAAAATACAATTTTATATATTTAAAAGGTTGTTCAGTAGATGATCTTAAATTCATATATAACCTTTCTGGGAGAATGCAGAACAAACCGTTGACATTGGCTATCTTATGAAAGAGGAGACATGAATCAGAGGCAGGAAGGGACACATTATAGAGAATTTAAATTATCCACAATTAACAAGCAACCCAACATCCAAAGTTATGCATTCTTTCCAAATCCCTATTGAATATTCTTTAAATTATTATGTAGCAGACCAAGAAGAAAACTTTAATAAATTCCAAATATTACATACAGATCACATTATTTTTATACTATTTTATTTTTATTTTCACCTAAAGAAATATAAAATGTAGAGAGTTTTATAGTTTTATTTATTAAGGTGACTACTAAAATAAAAATATTAGAACAACTACACAAACACAGAGGCAAACAAAATACAGAATTCAAATAATGGGAAAATGTTTAAAGTTATAAAAACAGGAATCAGGGCCCTCCCCAGTGGCGCAGCGGGTTAAAGCACAGCACTGAAAGTCTAAAGCCGCTTCCGCATGAGTTCGATTCCCGCCTGCCCCAGAGGTGACCACAGGGCGTGGCAGACCTCTCCTGGCCCGCCCGCTGCTCCCCTCAGCAGTGTGCTTCGTCGATCTGCCTGTTGTGCTCCCCACTCTGTCCCTGGTGAAGCCTCTCACTGCCCCTGAGCCTCTGGCCTGTACCCCAGTTCTGTATGCACAAATAAATAAATCTTAAAAAAACAAAACAAAACAGGAATCATAACAAAACACACACATATAAATATTTTAAACTTTTCTGTGAAAGGAAAAATTTGTCATATTGGATCACAACGAAAATCTAACTCTTTTCAGAATGCAAAGGCTAAAAATAAAAAGATGGCCAGAATTATGCCATGGAAATGCAAAAGAAAAGGTAAAGACCATAATCTTGCTATCAGACATGATGAGTTAGGAGTACAAAGGCCTAAACAAGTAAAAAGAAGGGTACTTTTTGAGGCTAAATGGTGTAATTCATTATAAAATATGTTTATATATGTTCATATATACACATGGACAGTTACACACAAAAAAGCATATTTTCTGAAAGTAATTCCAAGAATGATAGCTACCCAGATGAATTTATTACTAGCAATATAGACAAAACTCATCCCCCTTTAAAACAGTGTTCTTAGATAATTTCACAGAGCAATGTATGTGAATTTCTACGGAAAGTCAATTCCAAAAAGATTGAAACAGTTCACAGAATTTGGAAAAAAAGTTTCCTTTAAATGAAGTATGTCCAACAGCAAACACTAATAATGACTGCATGTAGAAACTAAAGACAAAATTCACTTACGAATATCAATAAAATATACTAAGTAAAATATCATTGAACAGAATTCAGTTGTATGATGCAATAACAATACACCATAACCAAGAATGTAAAACAAAACTTTCGTTATTTAGAAAACTTGAATATGATTTCCCATATTACTATAAAGAAAGATAAAAACCATATGATTATCTTCACAGGTGCTCAAGGGTATTTGCTAATATTCAAGTGTACTTCAGACTGGATTTTTAAAAAAGCAGGCCTGGATGGGCCATTTTTATCATTGCTGATTTATTTGTATATCTACATATATAAAGGCATAGATGTCTTTTATCCAAAAACAAGTACTAGACTCAATTATTTTCACTGCTAACTGGGAATCCTAAGGTTTACCAGATGACTAAGAGTTCATGTTAGCGGTGCCATCAACCTGTGTCTACCAACTCAGCTAGGTCCCACTTGGGGTATCTGACAACTGTAAGCAAAATTTTCTTTCTAGAGTGCCATGTACACTCACAAGGCTGTACTGTCTGTAAGGAGGCCAGACATAAATGGCTTCTCTCTCAAACATATGTTGGGGGAATGGAAGGGGTGACTGCAAGAAATTTGGGAGTGTTTAAGGAAATGTCAGGTGTAAACCATATAGTTTTCAGATGATTGCAGAGATTGTTCCAAAGTGAGGCTACCCTTGATTACTCAGAGTTGCTTCCTGGATAGATATCTCATTATTTATGCACATTTTGCCAGCCATTATCATTATGCTAGGACATAAGAGACATCCAATTAGAAGAGGAGATATGAAATTTGCCCTTGACCTTGACTGAAATGATCAATGATGCTAGCCTGGAAGACACTTAGGTCAACTTCAAGTGACTGGCCAGGATTGTTAGGGATGATAGAATTACCCTAGACTTCCTTCTTGTGGGCCAAGAAAGAATCAGTGCAATCACTAAAACATCCTGCCATGCCTGGAGATATGCCATAGCTAAGTGGAAAGGTCAATGTAAAAACATAAGGAGAAAGTCACCTGGCTTTTTAAAGTAGACACAGATGGGTTATGAGATTTGTTAAGTTCATAGGCCCTAAACTCTGTGGGCAGGACCAAAATCATTCCTGTAGATTGCCCACATGCTGATGCTTGGAATTCTTTATTAGTGGCCTTTATTGTGGTAACTTCATAGTAACCTCATAAATGGTAGATGAGACAAATTCCATGTATCGGTCTCAGCATCTGTCAATCAGATTACTCAGAATAGCTAACAGAGTGGCATACTGATGGGGAAATTCTCCAGAAGCCAAGAGAGTCTAAAGCAACTATTTGGTATTGTTGAAAGACAATTCTCTATTGATCTGCTGCATTTCTGCCTATCTTTAGGCAATGAGAAAATAAGCATGAATCGCCTTTATTTGAGACTATCTTTCCAAGGATGTTTGTACAACAATCTTGGAAGATAAAGATATATCTCCTTCCAGAGCAAAGGGTGAGTTTGCTCACAGCCTTGCATGATAAAGATAATGTTTCTCTCTGGAGCTAAGGTTGAACATACTACTTAACATAAAAGGTTCAAATTCCCTAAGCCCAGCCCCTCCTCTCCTGTAAAGCAACTGCTGTGTGTGTAGCTGTCTATCTGGGACTATTGAAATGAGTGACACAGTCCCATAAGACTTGGGGGCAAGGATAATTGGCATAAATATGGTGATGTTCATGCTTGTTGCAGGGCTGAGAGCAGCAAAGTTCTTTGTCTCTGACCCAAGTATCTATCTCATGTCTTCTGTCAACACCCACAAAGTTGTGGCAGCCCCAACTCATCTTGCAAATAGGCCAAGCTCTCAAAGCCCTCATATCTCTTTACAATAATGGAAGGTAAAGATTGCCTTGTCTAGCACACCTTACAAGAAAAACATTTAAAAAAATTAATACTGTGAATTCAGGCTTAGTAAGAACTTAAATTGTCTTAATATCTCTTAGAGCTGAAGAATTGTTCAACTCTTCGGTATTCTATCCAAATATGACCTACAGGCCACACACACCAATCTAATTTCTTCCATTCAACAATTTCTAAGATATTCTTAGATCTTACCTTTAAACCCACTTGAAGAATGTCTCTTTACTTAACAAACAAAACTTGTGGCCAGGGATGTCAGGTCATCTTGTAAAAAAAAACAAAAAACATGATACTGGTATCTTCATTTTTCTTCTGGAGATATCATTAGCCCTGAACCCCTGCAAATACAATACTCACATCATTCACTCATTTATTCAGCAAATATCTCTAGTTACTTTAATACTCAATATATAGTAAATGTTCAAGCACTACTAATTGATTAATCAAATCCCAATCTAGTTAGCAGAAAACTATCAATCAAATCAATATTTAGATAACATATATAACTATAAATTGTGAAAAGCACAAGGGAGAGAAAAGGACATTACCAATGATATAAGAAGTGACATTTAAAGTAGGAACTGAAGAAGGGGGAATTAACTGGATAAAGTTTTGACGATAAATGACACCATCCAGGTAGAAGGAAAAGCACTGATCCATTTTTCTTGGTCCTGTTGCAAATCCAAGGAATAGGTTGACCCATTTGCGGGGTGCTCACCCCAGTACTTTAGGACACAGGATGATCCAAAAGCAGATGCATGGAGAGAAACAGTAACAGAATTATTTATACTAGTGGGGAGTAAAAAAAGGGAGGGGAGAGAGAGAAAGAGGACTTACAAAATGGCCCGTGGCCAGACGCTACTGGTCCTGCCCAGGAAGCATCCATAGAGCAGAGACCCATTCCTGTGGTATAGCCGCACATGGCAAGCTGGCTGCTTCTGCAGACGCCCCTCCTCGCCAGCGTTCTAACCACTGAAACCCAGCAGCTGAAGTGCCAAAGCCAGCTCTGTCCCTTTTTCCCATGAAGCCCCGCTCAGGGAGTAGAGTCCGGAAACATCACCTACCCCAGAGTTGGCTGTGAGCACCACCCACTGTCTTGGACAAGGTTGCTCCTCTCTGGCCCCCTTATATTCTTTTTTTTCTCCATCATATTCAGTGACCAACTAGAAAGTCAGCCTTTTCTTGTCAAAGACCCCATTTGTTTTTACTCTGTTATAAAGGGTCTCTGACACCATTCAAATGACCTCAGTGGCAGGCATCATTTTTTGTAGCTGTCTCTGCTTCTTTAGTCTTTCCACTGACCCCAAGTGGTTTCCCATCTCAACAAATTTCAACTAAATACTGTTCTCTCGGAGGTGTGTCTTTCTCTGTTCATTTGCTCCAACTTGTGAGTCCATAAGTTCATGCGACTTTATGGTTCCTGCCTCTCAACACATTTCTAAGTCTTATCCTCAAATGACATCAAAGAAACAAAAGTCACATTAAGTTTTATGACACAATATATTGGAAAAAGCGACAGAAATAACAGAACTAGCAAAATGGAATGTCAGCTTTCTACAGGGTCATGTGTGAGTCCAACAAATCCCTGGCATTTTCCCACAAAGCAAGTAGAGTGCCAGTTGTGAAGAAATAGCTAGAATAGTAGAACTCTGTTAGAGCAAATGCTGCTGCCTTTAATCATGTTAAAGTAGTTTCTGCTGTCTCTTCACACAAGCATGGCTATTGCAAAATAGTTCCTATTGGCCACTTGATACAGAGCATAGAGATGTCTGTGGCTTAAACATGTCCTTGATCATACAGATCAGAAGGGGGATGGGACCTTGATGGAGGAAGCAAACGTGCAGCTGGCACCAAGTGTGGTATTTGCCCATTCCAGTTCAAGTTGTGATGTTGAGCCCATCAATGCAGGCAAATGTGCTGTCAATAAAGATAGATCCAGGACGGGGTAAGAATTGCTGCCCACTACAGAAAACGTTTCCTTGTTGGTGACATTACTTTACTGTTCTGTGACCTGCTTCTAGGGGTGATGAATAATATGACAGGTTTTGGTGTGCTTGTCCCATAAAATGTATAGTTCCTTGCAGAAAATAAAACGAGGTGTCAAAGCCATGTACAGCGCAGAGGTTGGTCTTTCCTGGTGTGTTCACTTGAACTGGTCCTGTTATGATGCTATTTTGACATACATGTGCATATACATGTATGGTTTTTCTTAGGAGACATGATTTCTGCGCTTCAAGGAGTTCTTTTCCTCACCTAGTCTTTCTCTCCTTGAATCAGCCCTAAAGAAAGCAGCTTGTGATGGTTTCAGAAGCTCTCGGCCCAAAGTTTGTGTTCTAAATGCCATAGCAATCAAAATACTGTGAGTGTGGTAGCGAGAAGGTTCTGTTGGATATTCCCGTAACGCTCACATGAAGTGGAAGCGAGAAGAGTACCCCAGGGAAGGAGGGTTTGTGGGGATGATGGGAACGCCTGTGAACTTCATTTGTTGTTAAAAAGACAATCCAGAAAAATAAGCAACTGTAGTAAAGTAAAAACGGAAATCAACAAATAACTATAAACCAGAGACATGCTCCGGGGTGCAGAGGGGAACAGGATCAAAAGTGGGCAGGAAGAGCCCACCGGACTGTGGTGATGGCACAGGGGTGAAGAGGTGGTGGGAAGTCCTTGGGGAGGACAGCCGAGATGAAAAATGCACACAATGAAGACTGATGTAACTATATATGTA
>NW_004567119.1:7620096-7644296 GCF_000260355.1 Condylura cristata | reverse complement strand
AAAAAAAACTGATAAAGTTAGTGTTTGTGATCAGAAAAGGGAAAGGGACTGTTGGGCAGAAGTTAGGGTCCAGCCGGAAGTTCCCTGAGAGACTGAGCACAGAGCAGCTGCAGGGTCAGCAGGCTGGACACACACGGCTGGGAGAAGGCAGCAAGGCAACCCGGCATTTGCAGAAGCTCTGAGTAAAGGGAATCTTGAGATAAAGAGAAGAGATGCAACATAGCTATTCTGTTGTAGGAGTAACAGCAAGAGAAACAGACGCAAAGAAGAGAGTGGAGAATTTGTTCTGGGGGGTGGGGGGCGGAATGGAGATAAACAGAGTGGAAGGGTCGTGAGCAAGGTAGAGAGCAGGAGACAAATGCTGAGGCAGACACGGTGGGCTGCCGCTGCAGCTGAAATAGGAATCATGTCTGAGTTCTCTGGGGTGCTTAGCCTGGGTGATCTTGACTTTTTCTGGATTTTCTCCCTCTGTTGTGTAACCTAACAATAAGCACTGTTAACTGAGATAATAGACTGTCCTTGCATCCTCTAAGAGCCTCAGGTCACCTTGTAAATGGGTCAGAGTAATCCAAGTGCGATAAAATTCAAAGGTTCCCCAAGCTGTCTTTATTTTATCAAGGAGCTGCCTGTTGTTTTCTTTAAAGATGATATTCTAAGATGACCTGCTCCATGAGACTCCTAGAAGCCTCCCTGAGATGGTAGAGACCTCCCTTTATTTGTGGGCTACATTTCCTCCCCCTTTGTAAACATACATCTTATAAAGACATCTAGGATGTCTGGAGTCTCTACTCTTCAGTTCCACCTGGCATGATGCCACCCCAATGGACCACTATGAGATGTTATAACATGATGGGACGGTCCAGGTACTTAGCTACTGTGCTGTGGCCTGAAGACTGCACATTGACACAACCCGAGGCAGACTAGTTCTGTTCTTACTGGGCATAAGCAGACCTGATTGTTTGTCTTGGTCAATGTATAGATTAGAGTTCAGCAAAGAAGATTTGGAAGGCAAAATCTGACTTGCTACCTATTTTAAGTTTTATTGACTGATTTTGTTTTTAAGGACAGTTTAGATTTACAGAAAAATGGAGCTGAAATATGGAGAGGACTCATATAACTCCTTTCCCCTCCATACATCTACTGTTATTAACATCTTACATTGCATGAAACATCTTACTAAGTCATAGCTAATGAACCACTATTATGAAATAAAGCCCCCGTACTTAATACCCTCTGTGTTGCACGATGCCGTCTGGAATACTAACTTGCATGTTGCTGACATGTGTCCTTCAGTTGCCCGTGGCAATGACAGTTTCACAAACCTTTTCTCTTGTTGATGACCTTGACAATTTTAAGTAGTGGTCAGTATACCATAGAATGTTCTTCTAATGCAAACTGCCAGATGATCTTCTCATGATTAGATGTGGGTTATGGCTTTTTAGGAAGAGATCAAGGCAGGAAGTGCCATTTTCATCATATGACATCAAGGGTACATAGTACCAACCTAATTTATGACTGCTATTGACCTCAATCGCCTGCTAAAATAGTTTCTCCAATGTAATGCACTTCTTTTTTTTTTTTTACCTTTCTATACTGTGCACTTTGGAAAGACATCACGCTGCACAGCCCGCGCTTAGAGTGGAGGAATTATGCTCCTCCGATACCTATTTGGAATTCTTGTGCAGGCAGAGAGATTGGTCTCTCCACTGCTACTAATGTATTCAATCATGTGTTTGTATCCGGAAGGGCTCATGGGTATATTTACCTTATATTTTGGGTGATGACCCAATAGTACTACTTTATCTTTGCTGCTCAAATTGTTCCATGTTTGTGTCCCGGGAGCTTGGCAGCATTATATACCACACCTTTTCCACCGCCCAGCTCCATCCACCACCTTCCAAGGGAAACTGTATAATAGAAATTTTCGATTACTCAATCTGGTAGCCAGTTGACTGACTCAGGCTGAGACTCTTTTCCATCCAGCTCTGCTTTTCTTGCCTTCATTCTTTGATTTGCACGTGAATTAGGACTTCTTATTCCCAGCCCCACCATGAGAGCAGTGCCAATATCGAAACCGTGTCTCTTATAATAATAACCGCCATGAATTGCTCATCTACCAAGTCAGGCACTTTATGTAAGAATACTTTAATGTAGCTAATGAAAATAGCATAGAAATAAGACAATTGAGAACTTTAGGGAACGTTCCCTACATGCCAGGCTTCATTCTCACTTAACCCTTCTGATTGCGCTAGATGGTAGGTGTGATTACCATTTTAAAGACAAGAAAAGTAAACTAAATACTTTCAGTTTCACTTAGCAGATGAGGCAAGAAGGAGCAGGTAGGTAAATCACAGGTATTTAGTGGCACAGACAGGATTTGAACCAAGTCTTTGCTTTTTAAATTCTACTTTTAAAAAAGGTTTCTGGGCCCTCCCTGGTGGCACCACGGGTTAGGATGTAACACTGCAAGCTAGTGGCAGCCGCTTCAGTGCGAGTTCAATCCTTGGCCCCGTGGGTGACCCACATGGCGCAGCAGACCTCTCCTGACCCGCCCGCTGCTCCCCTCAGCAGTGTGCTTCATCCTTCTGCCTGTTCTGCTCCCCACTCTGTCTCTGGTGAAGCCTCTCACTGCTCCTGCACCTCTGGCCTGTACCCTGGTTCTGTATGCATAAAAAAAAAATGTTCCTTCCCTTTCAGGAAGTGAACCCACGCCCTCAGGACAGGGACTCCTCCCTGCAGAGGCTGCCTCTGCCTCCAGGTAGCTGTTCCGACCACAGCGGAGTCCACAGAGTCTGTGCTGGGGCAGCCCCATCCAGAGTCAATCTCCCCCCTCCTCTCATCTCCTGGAGCATTCCAATCAGTCTTCCCAATGTTAGGTCTTTTCTCTTTCCTGGGAAATTTCCCAACTTGCCAGGGAGTGGACGGTTCTGTTACAGGCGCTGGAAGCAACATCACAAAGACACCTAGGAGATGAGCTTTCTGGATTCCTGGGGCCCTGGAGCTCTGGGACCACACTTGGCACGAAACTTCCCTGGTCCCAGAATGGAGGTGCAGCGGCCCTTGGGGATGAGGACGGCCTGATCAGATGGCTCAGCTTCTAGTGGCTTCCAGAGGGAGCAGTGTGGCTCAGTAGTGCTTTGGGTTCTTGTTTGTAAAGGAGAACAGACCTTGTAAGGTGCAATGGGCATTGGAAACAGCACACGATGAGTGCCCAATTCATAGCAGGCCTGTGACAAATGGCAGCTGTTATCATAAACTGATTTCCAGGTCCCGTTTGGCTCCATCTTTGCATTAAGGTGAAGTTACAGACGGTGCTAACGAAGCCGATCAATAGTGCGCTTTAGCTTCTGCGGAGGGTTGAGAATTCAGATCCCCATGACGGTTGTACACGTTTAGGTTGGGCTGGGGGTTCTGTGGCACATCCGGAGGGTGACAGACAAGGTGAGTTGCCTAAAGCCTTCCCCTCACCTCCAAAAGGTGAATCATTAGACGGAATCAAGGCCTAACTTAGTGGTTCTGGCAAGAATTGACATAGGAGCCCAAGTATTAAGCGTGCCAAGACTCCAGCCCCGGTCGGCCGCTTTCAAGATGATGAAGGAGATGAAGACATTTCAAAAGCCGGCTTTTCTTGGGGTTTTGTCTTAATGGTTTGGTTGGCTCAGCTTCCTTTCTGCAGCACGCCAGTAGCTGCTTCGCATCTAGCCAAGCTTTGGCCTTCTCCTGGAAGTCTCTGTGGGCCTCCTCTGTCTTCCTTGGGATCCAACGCAGCAGGTGGGGGGAGCCCTCCCGTGAACGAGGGCCTCAGGGCCCGGGGGGACAAGGTCGCCTTTGCTTCCCAGCAGCCCACATAGGGCTGGGCATCTGTGGAGGGGACCAGGGCAAGTCTGTGGGCTCAGTAATGCTGCGAGTCAGCACTGACTGAGCACTTGTGCCCCAGTGGGAGCTTGGAGAGACTGAGAGGCCAGGGATTCACAAATTAGTTTGCTGAGACGTGTGAGTGTATAGGTGAGTGTGTGTACATCTGGGCATGTGTCTGAGTATGTAGAGTGTGTGTGTCTATGTGTGTGTGTGTTTGTTGCATATGTGTGAATGCGGGCATGTGTGTGTCCGTGTGTGACCAGGAGGTGTGTGTACATGTACAGTGAGAGTGTTTGCAGACATATTCCCAGCTCCCGTAGGATCCGAGAAATGGAGCTGTCATTTCCCTTTCTGGACGCCAGCCCCTTCTCTGTGCTTTTTACATAAAGTCACTCCCTTCCTCTCTCCTCCCCTCCTCATTTCCTTAACTTCAGACAAGATAGGAGCTTTACCTCACCTTAATAAAACTCCTAGTGGCTGCTGTTTGTTTCCAGTTGACGACAATGAGGAGAGCCAGATATGACTGTTGGTTGTAGAAGCCCGCTTGTTCTTCAAAAATAATGGAGTAACTAAGACGACAGGCTGGTCCATTCCACCAAGGCTCACTCGTTTTCTGCTCCTGACTCTGCGAGGTGGGTCCTCTATGCCTCCCCACTTCACAGATGGGGAGACATCAGGACAGACCACCCGACACACTGAGGGAATGGTCTGTGAAGACGCCCCCAGGCCACCGGCCCCACAGCCACTTCCGATTCACCCCCAGGGCCTCTTGTTTCCCTGTGAGATGAAGTCTGTGGGACTCTTGAACTTTTCCAGTTGTTTATGTTGAAATTATAGAATCTTCAAATTAGAAAGAAGTTGCGGTCTAAACTGACTGAGTCCCTTATCTATTGCATAATCTCAGAATTTTTCCACACTGATGAGTCTCTTCCGTTGAATGCTCCCAGTGACAGAGAAAGCAAGCTTGGGTCATGGGTGTGAAATATAAACCCTTCCCAGACAAGTTATAGCGTCACAAACACACACCTAGTGGTTCTCCTCCCCTTCTGGCTTTGTTTGGTAGTTATCTTTTTATATGAAAAATTGTCTTGATAAAAATGATTTTATATATATCATATATGTATATATATATATGTATATATAACATCTTTCTTCATTTTGTGCATTTTATCATCTCAGTTGTCATCCCCATGGACTTCCCGCCACCACTTCACCCATGTGCTGTCACCATAGTCCCGTGCGCTCTTCCCACCATAGTTTTGTTCCTAGTCCCTTCTCCTCCCCCATAGAATGTCTCTGGTTATTGTTATTTTTTTATTTTAACTCTTACTTTCTTTTCTCTTTATGGCTTATTTCACAAATCCACAAGTCCCTTCCAGCTCCATCCATGTTGTCACAAAAACACAAGTTTATCTTTTTGATTGCTGAGTAATATTCCATTGTGTATATGTACCACATCTTCATGATCCATTTATCTATTTTGGGGCATTTGAGTTGATTATACATCTTCCCTATTGTAAATAGGACAGAAATGAACATAAGGGTGCAGGTGTCCTTTTAAATTAATGTTTGATACAAATTATTTCTTTAAAAATAACTTCTAGTATAATTTGTCTTGAGACATCTAAATTTTCCTTTTATATTCCTTATTAGTGACTTATTTTCAGAAAGGAAATTGCAGCAAGTAGAGGAGCAAAAAATTAGTTGCATTTGCTCATGTGTTGTTGTTTAGGAGTTAAAAATAAATGTTAACTGTGGGTGAGTGAGCTTTTTAGTATTGGCAGTAAATTTCCCACACATACTTTAAAAAGCTACTTGGGTACTATTTTCTCCCATTATTTAAAAAGTCTATTTGAAATGAACTACTGGAAAAGTTAGGACATCATAAATCAGGCTCAATAGGACAATTTCTTTGATATTTACTCCCCAATTAAATGAAAAAGATCAATTGCAGCTGGCTGGGAGGTATGTTCTTAGTCTGCGTCTGTGCCACAGCAGGGGAAGAAAACCCAGATTCCCGTATTTTTTTTTAAGACTTATTTATTTATGCACACAGAACTGGGTACAGGCCAGAGGTGCAGGGGGTGAGAGGCTTCACCAGAGACAGAGCGAGGAGCAGAACAGGCTGACTGATGAAGCACACTGCTGAGGGGAGCAGCGGGCGGGTCGGGAGAGGTCTGCCGCGCCCTATGGGTCACCTCCAGGGCCGGGGATCGAATTCGTGTTGCAGTGACTTCGATGGCTTCATAGCGCTGTGCTTTAACCCACTGTGCCACCAGGGAGGGCCCGATTCCCGTATTTTTAGAGAGATTTCTACATGCTGGTATGACCCAGCCGTTGGGAGACAGCTGAGAGGGTGGGTTCTGGGGTGACAATCCTGCATCCAAACTCCTGCGCCAGGAAGATATTGAGAGCATGTGACCCTCTCGGCCTCGTGTCCAGCAGTGGGCCACTACTGGCAGGCAATAAATGCAGATAAGATTACTTTCCTACTCCAGTGAGATCTTTGCAGAAGTGCAGGCAGAGCTTGAGGCTGAGAATAAGGTGCCAGCCTCAAAGTTTTGTGGCCCACGGCTTTCTAACGTTGCCTCCAATTTCTCCTAAAATGAAAACGAGGCGAGTCCAGTCAGCTGTGCTTGAGGAGACAAGCAGAGCCCAGGGACAGCTGAGGGGTGGAGGGGAGCTGTGCCAGGGCAGGTGAGGTGCTAGAGGTGTTTTCCTGCAGTCACTGGGCACAGACAAAGGAAAAGGACTGCTCTCCGCAAGTAAGGGGGCCCCAGGCATCTGTGTCCATCCTTGTCTGGGGCCTTGGCCCTGGGCCAGGCATTCAAGACCTGGACTTCAGTGCTGGGTTCACCTCTGTCAAATATCAGGAGCTCACATTTTCTGAGCCCCAGTTTTCTGCTACTTTTCCCTCCTACTTTGGGGTTATTGCGATGAAAGGCAGGCTAGGAAAGTGCATGGAAACAAAGTTTCGAGGACTATCAATGCAAATGTCTCATTTTATCTCCACGATTACTGTCTTAATACAGCCCAACTTCCCGGGACAGAGCCAGCAGCTCTGGGAGGCAGGTCCCGGCTCAGGCAACTGGCTGCATTCGATAAAAACAGGCATAAGCTTTCTTTTTTTCCCTCACAATCCCAGCTCAGTCTGGACACAGAGCAAGGGCCTCCTGCGGCGACCAGAGAGGGTCCTTTGCTTCTCCAGACACCACAGAGACTGTGCTTTCCCAGTGCGTGACGGTGTCCGTAAAAGTACATGAATAAGAAGCAGACCTGTGGAGCAGCTACGGTGGAGGACGACAGGTGTCTCTGGTGGTGTGTGGGTGGTCACACACCTGTACCTATGCAAATCACAGATGTGTTGTAAACCAGGGTTACCTCAAGAATCAATAAATAAGTAATGTTCCCAAATCCAAGAAAGAACATCCTGGAAAAACAACTAGAACGTCAGATTCAAGACAGGCGGATGCCTCGCCCCTCAGTGCAGGCAAACAGCAGCCCAGCATGCAGTTGGCTTGCCACCATGGCCATCGTGAACGTAACAGAGACCACGGCTCCCAGACTGGTCGCCCTTCCACGCCGGGCTGTTTTCGAACACCTCTCCATATTACATTTTGTGATATGAATATTCCCCTAAATGAACACAGCGACTTTTAGTGACCGCACTTCTCCAATTTAATGAAACAATACTTTTTGTTCAGTTGGGTGATTTTATCTGTCCTCCGTTCTTAACTAGAACAGAGGACAGCTGTGTGGCAGTGCGGTGGGGAGTTGGCCACAGGCAGAGATCTTCAGCGCCACAAAGGACCCACCGACCCCAGCCTGGAAGTTTCAGCCACCAGGTGCGTCTGCACAGGAGTCAGAACACTGGATTCTCGTGCTATCTGGATGGTGGCACAGTTGCGGGACCTGGACCTGGGCAGGTCACTCCAACTTGCTCAAGTTTATTGGTTAACTCAAGTTTATTGGTTGCTATAAACAAGAGGCTTCCAGTTACACGATATGCTGTGTTTCCTGTGCTGACATCTGTTTATAGACTCCGTAAGCTAACAACACGGCGTTCCACAGGAATAGGGTTTGCTCTCTATTTCCAACAATGGGGAAAATGGCTCTATCTTAATGGTCACTGTTGCAAGGGGAAAAACAGTTTGTCTGCACAGGCTGTAGGTGGGAGCTGGGCTTCGTTTGTGGCCACCACCGTGTTTCTAACGTACTAGCATGAGGAAGGAGCATCCGGGGTGTAGAACTCCTCTGTTGCCTGATCCCATGTGCTTGGGATAAAAGCATCCTGCCCTGAGCCCCACTGGTTAAGAAATCCTCATGTGCTGTGTTCTCCCAAGGAAGCAATTTTCCTTGCGTGGCCCACACCAGCCAACGAGTGCTCACTGACATAGGCACTTCCTGGGTCCTTTGGAGACAGGATTCGAGTTTTGCACAGACCGTGCCTTTGGGTCTGCGTTCCTTGGCTCATGTTGCATCCAGAGCAATGGTCCTCCAACCTGCTTCGACATCGTAAATGTTGACATGCCTGTTAAAATAGATGATGCAAATTCAGTCATCTAAAATATTCTAGACATCTTATTTCGTGATTTGGAAGCTTCAAGGTGCACAAGATGTGTCTGAGAGCACAATTTCTCAACAGAGTCATAACTACAGCTGTTTATGAATGGTTGGCCTGCACTGAGACTCGGTGCTGAAAAGCAATCGTGCTGTTATCTGGAGTTAACAGCACTGTGCAGCCGGGGGCTGTGTGAATGGCCTGGCCTTGGGGGTGGGAGAGTCCCCATCCAAGTTTCTGATCTCCATCACAGAGGTTCACCCACTCTTCCAGAGCTTCCAGCTCCCTGACCTGCTGGCAACAGGAGACCAGGATGCTTACGGCCCATGACACGTGTGATTCATTTTCCTCCCTGGAATGACTCAAGAAGAGATGTTTTAGAATTCAATCTGAGTCTCAGTAATTCAATTTGCAGAAAGGAGCAGACAAAGTTTTAATTCTATGATAATTAGTTTCATGTGTAAATGCATAAACGAATTGTTTCACTGGGAAGGATATTAGGGAAATGGAGGAAGGGACACAGTAACTCAGCAAAAGACTCTTCCCGAGGCTGGCGGCAGCTCTGGGCCTTGTCCAGTGGCCGTGATTGGGCCAGTCCATCTGTGGTCTCCACGCTTGAACTTGACAGTGAATCCACACCCGGGATTTCTGTCTCCCCTTAAGCAAGCAAGGACTGGGTTCCATGGCCTCGCCACACACATCTTTATGAAAATGTAAACTTTTTACTCACTTTCTGGGCTGCACAAGGAACAGTCATCTTTCTCTGGTTAGTAATTAAATGGCTGTTGTAATCCTCTGATGGGGTAGTGACCGCTTTTCATGTGAGCGCCGTCGGCTCCTCTCTGTTTCCAGAAACTGCCTGGTGTCTGCAGCAACTGCTGGGAAGTTGCTGAAGTAGCAATACCACTTCTCCAGCTGCTGACCCTTGACCGGAGCAGCAGAAGGTCCGCTGGCCACCACAGGGTCGTCATACCGATTATGTAATCTCATTTTTGCAAATGCCATGTACTTACTACCAGTGGAAGAAACCATTAGGGTTTTCTAGTTCATGACCAGTGTTGACCAATATTCCTAGGGAAACAGCAACTAACACCCAAGTCTTTCCTGAAATGTTAGGACTGTGCTAGCTGAAAACATGCCATGAAATTTTACCCAGTGCTGTGGTCTCCCCGGAACTCTGCGCCTCGAACATTTCAGGGGAGAATACCCTGTTGTTTTCACCAACTATTCATAAGAGTTTTTTAAAGTGATGAGTGATAGAGCTAAGGCTTACCTGTAAACTTTGGATTTATATTGTTTACTTCCAAATACAAAACCATTTTTCCTACAAACAGGTGGGAATATTTTTGTTATTTGTTGTTTTTGCTTCGAGTCAAGGGTGTCAAAGAAAGCAGTGTTTTATGATTTTGACTTCAGCAACTCTGGAACAAGTGGAAAGCTCTAAACTCTGGTGCCAGATTAAAAACAAGCAAACAAACAAACAAAAATGCAGGTGGTGGACAGGATTTGGTACAGACCTTTATTTCCTGACATCTAGATTAAATGATGAGGGATTTTTTTCTATGCACACATTCATGCCTGAATTTTAAGAAATAATGTGTTCCTCTTTTAAAGTAAACTCATCATAAAGAATATATATGTGTAAATAAGTATATAAGTGTGCATGTGTATTTATGCATATATATCTATATGCATACAATTACATACAAGTGTGTGTGTGCATAAAATCTGCGGTCCCGAAGAAACTAGTGCAGATTCCTTGCTAAACCAGGAGGATTGTTTTTTAAGATTTATTTTTATTTATTTATGCATTCAAGAACTGGGGTGAATGCATAAATAAATGCATTCTGGTGAAGGCCAGAGGTTCAGGGTGTGAGTGGATTCATCAAAGACAGAGCAGGGAGCAGGACAAGTGGATCAACTGAAACACACTGCTGAGGGAGCAGCAAGGAGACAGGAGAGGTCTGCTGTGCCCTGTGGGTCACTCCCTGGCCGGCGATCGAACTTATGCTATAGTGGCTGTAGTAGCTTCATAGTGCTGAGGTTTAACCTCTGCTCCACTGGGGAGGCCCACATGAGGATCATTTAATCAGTCAACTGTCGCACCTTCACACTTCCCCTCCCCCCATCCACTAAGCCCCTCACACTCATGCTGCCCCCCACCTCACCCCTCCTCTAGACTGAGGCAACCTATTGGGGACACAAGTGCTGGGGAGCATCACTGAGCTGCCCTTCAGAAACTCAGCTCCCGAGGCCACTCCGGGGAGAACCAGTGCCCACTCCCAGTCCTCACATCTGGACAAAGCATGTCCCTCACAAAAGCCTCTTCAGGCCCATCAGTGGCTGGGAGGCAGTCTAATAACAATGTTTAAAAATCAGAAAATTTTACATTTAATTTTTTAAAGTGTGTCTCTGACTCTTTTAAAATCAGAAATCTGGCAACGTTCACCTCAGCATTCTTGTGACATGATCTGGTGCTATGAGAATCAGCTGTTCCCTTTAGGCAGGCGGGTCCCCTCTGGCATCTTGTCCCCACCACTCCTTGTGTGACTCAGTCCCCCCGTGAAGGCTGCCCCCTTTGACCCCACAGATATTTGAGTTCAGGACCCTCAGGCTTGATGACAAGGCCTTGCCTGTTCCCACGGTCTATTGGATTTCCATCACATTAAGACACTGGTGCTAAAATTAAAACTAAAATCCTTCATGTCAAGTCACCCTGAGTTTTCGACTCGGTCAATGATGTTTTCTGTTCGTGTCAAGTATGTGGGGTCAGGAGCCACTTTTCTCATGAACAAAGAAGAACAGGACACTCCCCAGTCAAATGAAAAGATTGTCCTTCTGACAAGTATCACGTGCAGGTGCATGAGACTCAATAGGTTATTCTGATCTTTTTGTTCATTTCTTACTTTTGGGAAAGTGAGAATTTGTCTTTCCTGGTCCCATTGAAGTATGACCTTAGCATTTCATGTATCTAAAATCCTAGGCTCTCGTATCTGTCTTGAACAGTGATGGGCCAAGTTCAAAATGGCGACTGTTCCATGGCAATCTTCCTAAGTGACAGCTGAACAGAGATCTTTGAGGCTCAGGGCTGTTTGTCACTGCAACATAACTTGCTATATCCTGACCATTTAAATGTCTTCACTGAAAATACCACTTTCAACACCCATACTCCTGAGTCCATTTCACACTACCCAAATATATCTCTTCTTTCTTTAAAGTTCCTTCATTTGAACCTGAGTGTAAAGTTAGAATACTTTTAAGCAGTACCTTCTGTCATTTCCTCATTTCTTGGCTTTGCTTTATACTTGATCTTTACTATCCCCTCCTGTTATATAATAGATTGCAGGTCAGATATGTTTCTTACTCTGAATAATTCATCTCCACAGAATCTCAGAATTTCAGTTAGAACATTTATTTCTTTCATTTTAATATTTTATCATTTTTGTCCTAAATGTATGACCTTAACTGGTTGCCATGAGTTTCATTTCTTCTTGCCTTAAATATTTTAAACATTTCAAAGTACAAATATTACTCATATAGAGTGTTAACAAAAAATGCTCAGTTTTAGTTCTGTATTGTTTAACTCTAACTGGGTATCATTAAAATGGTGATTTCCCCCTTTGATTTCTTTCTGCCTTGCCTCCAGTCTTCATCTTTCTTGGAATATTTTAATGCTTAGCATTTGGCCACAGTGTCTTCAACAAGAAGGTGGATTCTGTAGCATTCAGACATCTGGGTCTTTTCCCATGTTCAAGTATTAAGTTTCTGCCAAAATTGGTACTTCTTGCTGGGGGCTCAGAAATTATGGTAGAAATTATGGCTAAGCAAAGTCCACTCTTAGAAGATGATGCTTCCTGCATCTATGGCTACTGCAGAGAGTTTAGGTTACATCAATCTATCTATATACAATTCATTGATATGCTTCATATGTCAAGGTTGAGCGTGTGTGATGTGTACAGTTTAATGAGTTTGAACCTATGCAAATACCAGTGGGAACCTCACTATGATCAAAGTAATAGACAGGTCCAACCGATACCAGAGTTCAGAGTGTCCCTTGGTTTTGTTTGCTGTGTGTGTGTGAAGAATAACTATCATGACATCTACCCTCCTGGCATGTTCTGAAGTGCACAGAGTCATATAGTCATGTACAGGCTCGATGTGCGTGCAGTGAGTACACCTCTAGAATCTGTCCATCCGCATCATTCATCCCCAGAACATTGTCCTCCACTGTTTTTTAATGACGGTGAGAACTAACATATATTCTATATTTAACCACATGATGGTCTTCCTGTGAGGACTTTATGCTAATGCTCAGCATAGCTCGTGGAGAAGGCCCTGCAAAGTCCCCCTTTCACAGATGAGGAAGCTGAGGGAGCAAAGTAGCAGTAATCCAGCTTGCCCAACCCCTCAAGGGGCGGAGAGGTCCCAGCCAGCAGAAAGCTACACACGGGTAAAGAGGAGTGAGTTCTGAGAGCAGGAATGCCTCCCTGATTTCTACTTTAGTTATTAACTTATTTTATTTTACTATGGTAATCACAACGTCTCTGTGCTCTTGACAAAATGCAGTATTATTGACTGTAGGGCCCCTATTGGATGGAAGAGCTCTAGAACTTACACCTCGTACTTAGCTGAAACGCTATATTCTTTGACCAGAAACTCACCACTTCCCCATCTCCCGGGTCTTTGGCAACCACCATTCTACCCTTTAAGGCTATGAACTGGACTCTTGGCTGCTTCACCTAAGTTGAATCCCTCATCCTTTGTCTTTCCTGAGTGGCTTGTTTCACTTAGCATAATGGCCTGCAGGCTCACTTTGTCTGCTTACTGCTCTCCGAGAGACAGCAGCAGTCCCAGGCTCAATGTCCCGCTTTTCACCACAGCCGAGATGTGGAAACAATCCACCTGTAACAGATGAACCGATAAGGAACAGACTACGGAGGCCTACAATGGGGCCCTTCAGCCTTACAAAGAAGGAGCTTCCATGTCCTTAGTTTCATCATGCAGGAGGCACTTCTTAGGACGGTGGGGTGGTGAACCTGCTATGCTCCAGCGCAGCAACTGCTTGTCAACTTCAAATGACTCCAAGAGGCAAATGTGGGCATTTTAGCATCAGACTTTCTCCTGGTCCCTGGCTCTCTCTCCACTCCCAAGTCCAGTCATACCAGATGAGACAAGACTCACTGCCTCTGGGCTCTCCCTTGAAAAGCTGGATCTACTCACAGCAAGCATGTCCTGGGTTGAGTAACGTGATACCAGAGTTGACGGTGCACGGGACAGTGAGCATCACCTCGGAGCAGCTCCCCGCTCAAGTAGCTCCCTCCTGAGGGCTCCCTGGAGGTTAAATGGTCTAGATCCTGCCCAACAAAATAGGATTCTTATATCAGCTACAGCAGAAATAACATCTCGTATCATTGTTGTTATCATTGTTGTTTTCTTTTTAAAGATTTATTTATTCATGCACACAGGACTTGGGGTACAGGCCAGAGGTGTGTGGGGGGGGGGGGTGGGGGGGTGAGCAGACTCACCAGAGACAGAGTGAGGAGCAGAACAGGTGGATCTACTGAAACACACAACTAGGGGAGCAGCCGGCAGGACAGGAGAGGTCTGCTGTGCCGTGTGGGTCACTCCCTGGCGGGGGATGGAACTCCAGTGTCTGTGGTCAGCTTCATAGTGTTGCGCTTTAACCCGTTGTGCCACAAGGGAGGGCCCCATCTCTGTATCATTGTGATAAGTCACCAGCTTTCTTTTTTAAACTGAATTGTTACCTGAACCTTGACTTTTACAGCAATACCCACAGATTACTCATTTGCTTTTGACTGATTTTAAGAAAATATCTAACATGAAACTATCATTCAAACTTAAAATCTAATCATCTGAAGATAACACAGTATCAATCTCAGTGGTGTTCAACCTTGTAAAGATTGAAAACAATTACATCACATAAAACCAGTTGGGGGGGTCTAAGATCCAGATTACTGAGTGTCACCCCCTGGGGCCTCAGTCAGGGTCCCAGTCCCACCACCATCGCACAGATGCTCCTCTCCATACACCACAGACATCACTAACGATTTCAGGCTCCAACTTACAAGGAAAGAATCAGCAGTTAATTTCCTGAAGCCAGGGAATAATTTCCTTTTAAGTCCTTTTATATTTCCTCTTCGTTTCTTGACCTTGTAAATCGCTTATCTCCGCGTCTTCTTTATTCCACGGCTGTTAGATTGTCTCCTTTTCCCACCATACCTCCTGTTGCAGCCAGAGCAGCTGATTTCTCTTATCTCCCAAGTCCCCACCAAAAGCTATTAATCTATAGGTTAAGTGCAATCTTTTCCTCTAGGCTGTTATGACAGCGAGGGAATCTGGCTTAGCTCTGGGTGGCGCAATAAAGGGGTTGCAGCCTGGCCATCCCTTTTTTTTTTTTGCTCTCTGCTGGCTGTTTTAAAAAATTGGCAAGGCTGTGCTGATTGAGGAGATTGAAGGCAATGAACTGGATCAACTGACTTTATAGCCCGATAGTGCCTCAAACGTCCAAACGGGGCCTGCGCCTCGTTCTTGCGCTAGAACCCGCCGGCATCTGTGAGGAGGGGCGCTGCTTACTCACGACTTCACGCCTCATGACTACACTTGCTACTTCCTAAAAAGAAGGTCCACTACCCCCTACACGCACTTTTTAAAAAACATCCTTGCTCATGACCCTAAAACACCCCCTTACAAAGAGCAAATCCTAATCCAAAGTAAGATTAGGAAGTCACGTGGCTTCAGTTGAGCCGTGTTGATGTGAAGCAGTTATTCCGAGGGGATGATTTCAGAGCACACACCCTTTCAGGGGCCTGGAAGTGCCCCCCCGAGTTCATACTTGCATTCTGGCTACGCCTTTAGCTTGGACGGTTAACCTGGAACCAAAGTTGATCTATCATTCAGGGATCCCTGCTAACTACCAAGTTTCAAGCTTCTTTTGTATTGGGATTATCTTCCTAAATGCCTACTATGCCTGAGTCTCTTTCTCAAAGTCGCCAGCATCCCACACCAGCTATTTGCAAGTAGGTCCTGGTGGGCATATTCACACTATTTTCGGTTTACCTAACACTAGTGCCTGTGCAAAAGGTTTTTGTAAGAATAACCTCGTTTCAAAATAATGTTTAAAATCACGACGAACAAACACAAAACTAGTTGCTCCAGAGCGCCATCTAGTGACCTGGGTGTGGCACCAAGCATCCCCATCCATCTCAGACTGGAGTTTTCATTGTTTGTTTGTTTGTTTTAGGTCCTGAACGGACAGATCTTCTCAATTTTCCTAAGTTCCCACTTGCTTAGCAAACACAGAATGTCTAACTGTACTCAATAAAACTTGACTTAGTCTAGTACTAATAGGTGCAATACCTTCTTTTATTTCAAAAATTTATTGTCATTCATTTTTGCTGAAGTTTTTCTTTCCATACAGCGTTACTCTCAGTCATTTTTAATTTTCACATTAGATCCTATACATCATTGTGAATATTTACCATGTGCCAGGCGTTGAACTAAATTACAAACACAATCGATTTGCACAATAACCTGATAAAATTATTATTAGTGTCCATATTTTGATTTGTGAAAAATAAAAAAGCACAAAAGCACCTAAAGTTAGTTAGTAAATAATTACCTTTTTGAGTAAATGTTCCTTTTATTTATTAATTCCCTCTCGCAAACCTTATTTCTAAAAATAAGAATGATTATCAGAAAGTCTAAGTTTTTTAGTACTTCGTGTACCATTGGCTCAAAAAGACAAAAGATTAGTTACTTCTCTCAGGACAGACTGGAGAGAATCAGAGCTTGGCACACCGGTGCAGAGGAGGCTACAGTGAGACATGCCTTGTCATTCAGATCAGAGATAGCTCTGGGCTGGAAGAGTTGACCGTCCGTAGCAGTCACTCAAAGTTTGTACTGTATGACTGAAGACACAGAGAAACACCCAAGAGAAATTAAAGTAGTGATAAGATTATAATCTGAGAGAGAGAGATCTAGAAAGTGAAAAAAAGCTAAGAAAATTGAAGCCAGGTTGATTGTCCTGGTCGAAAAGCAAGTGGATGGCCATCATTAAGTTTATGAAACAGGATGAGAGTTGGATTCTGTTTATCCAGAACGGTCTACCAGTGATGATTTGGAGCCACAGACCTTGCCCTTGAGTAGACATTTCCCTTGTCTGTTTTGGGACTAGGAGAGTTTCTTGGATCTTCTTTGGCCTAATGAAATGTTTTTAAAAACTGTCTGCCTTTGTTTGGATTAATTTCATGCTAGCTCACTCAGCAGGTGAACCACTTATCAATTTTATTACCTTTTGGTTCCAAATCAACCCTTCATTACCTACCCAGTGAGCATGGAGAAGGGCCCTATCAGTAATTTTCCTTTCCACCCAGCATGATGTCACTGGAGGGCATGAGAGGAACAGCAGAGGAGGATGGGACTTCTCTCCTGGCTCTGGTGGCTGTCTTGTTCACATTCCTTTGCTGTGTGTGGCCTCTCTGCTGCCAGGCGCCTATAGCACACAACAACTACCTGCACGGGGTGGACCACCTCCTTTCACACCTCCCCAAATAACATGGCAGTAAATTCCAAGGTATGGTTCTGGTCTATGAGTGACTTCCCTGACACCCTGCAGGCTGGGTTTTGGCCATTCCACTGGCAATACATCTCAGAACTTGTTGGATATCCAGTGAGTCACAACTACATTCTCCCAGTGAGGTTTCCTCCTCCCTGGGCACCCCGGGGTGGTGGGTGCTTCTTCTATTGCTATTCCTATATGTCTAGAGTTACCTGTAATTCTTGCCAGCTAATTCCTTGTACGCCTCCAATTATTTGTATTAAACATCACTTTGAATTACTGTGCTTTTCCTTCTCTCTTGATTGGACTTTGACTGATAGAGCAAAAGTCTTCATGAAATTCAATTTACCAGAAACTGAGATTTTTTTTAAACTGATCTGAATATACAATAAACACTATAATAGAGTACTAGTTACCACTATAGTTAAGAAGTTGTTTATTGGTTTTCACACCAATCCCTTGAGAGTTTGGTTATCTACTGTTATCGCTGGGCCCTATCAAACCTGGATGTGTAGCCAGAACCTGAAAATCTGAGTGCAGACCTGGGAGAGCGAAAGCTTCGCCATAACCATCTGGCTTCTTTCCATACACCTCTGCTTCAGCTCTCAAAATTACAATGCTCATTGCTACTTTGCTACATCAGGAAAGATATACATTTACCCAAATGGAAAAATTTAATGATCCAAGAAAGAACCTTATCTTCTGGTTCATTTGCTCTGTAGTCAGCAGGAGAGGTTAGGATAATATGATGGTTACTGACAATGAACTTGACCTACTAATGGGTCATAAGTCAGTAGCCATCAATGTACCATGAAAACAAGTGGTAGACCTCCTGAATGCTTATCATTCCACTATAGAGACTAGTAATTTTTTTGCACAAGGCAGTAATACTGATGTTATCTTAATACTCAACCTCCAAAGACTTATCAAATTTGAATCTTAAGCATCAAGAAATTAAATTTGATCAAATAGACGTTTCCACCTTCAGCATAAATTTTACTTAGCCTGTTATTGCTACATTCAAATGAAAGAGTTCAAAATAGACCTTGACCATATTGATCTCCAAATCGTATTTTTAAACAGCTGCCTTACATTGCTTGCATCAAAGGCATTGTGTTCAGATTTGCAGTAAAGCTTCTTTGGAATCATATATTATTTCACCAAAATAAAAGGATTCAATGACACACAAATAGAGCAGTAAAGGAAAACAATAGCTATCCACAGGGAGGAATTTCTTTCTGTTCCTAAACCTTATGTATCGCCCATCATCGTTAATAGAAATCAGAGGCCATGAGAGCTAAGAAAGAGCTCATGAATTTACCTTTATGTCATACATAAGTAGAAGAACATTTGAGGGCTCCCTTGCTTTACACTTCCGGCCAAAACAATGAAGCTTAAGCTATTTTTCAATTGTCTAGTACTTATATTTTTTACTCTACACGCTTAATAGACTCATTCTTAGAGCTCCAAAAACTGCATAAAATTCATTCCTTGACTGTGTTTACTGATGGAACACATAAGTAGTTGAAAGATGGAATTCTTATTAAATACATGTTTTCATCTCAATACTGACTACTATTGTCTGATCTCATCTTTATAAATGGAGCAAACGACCCAACATATTGTACATCAGGGACTGATGGAGATACTTTTAAAATTAGATTTGGCTGTTTATGGCATCTATTTTTTGTTCAATTCCATCTTTCAGGTAACTCCTGCAAATAGGTAACCCTATTCATTATGTATTGCTTCTTCTTAGTTTCATTCGCTTTCTTCCCATATTCTTGGGAGGTGTCCCACTGAATATTGCCTTCTATGCTCGCTGCTTTATGGATTTTGATTTTCCACTATTTGCCACCTACTTGCTGAGGAGATAAAACTGAGCTCCACCCCCAGAGTTGGGTGACGAGGCAAAGCCTAGAGACTCTCCTGCTCCACTCGAGGCCTTTTCTGCCCCTGACTTTGACGTCTCCTTTACTGCACTCATACGTGGATGCTCACACTCTCTGGAGTTGTGTGGGACGTAACTCGCAGGGCAATCCTGGGGTGTTGTCCACCCTCCTTTGTGGCTAAGCTTAGTCACAAGAAGTCCTGAGGTTCAGCCTAAAGCCAGATAGCAAGCATCGAGGAAAAGTGTCATGGCCAGATTGATTTTTAGTAGGTATTTTACAAGAGCCGTTTTAATTATTCAATAATTAACAAAGACGTTTTAATTATTCAATCACTTTTTTTAAATCTTTATTGCTGTGGATGTTCTGACCTTGACCATTTTTTAAAAAATAAATTCTCTAGTATAAAAAAAGAGAACAAAAAGGAATAGGTAGTTGAATATATTATCTATTCTGCTGGTTCAAACAGCAGTTGAAAAAATATTGAATCTATTGATTCAGATGAAGTTTTGGCTTTTCCTGAGCGCTCTGATATTGCCACCGCAAGAATAATTGAAAGCTGACCATACAAAACTGTCCTCATTATATTGCCACAAAAGTCTACATAAAAATGAATGTGTACGCCATGAGAATTCAACCAGCAAGCACTTTTCTCAACATGAAAAGTTTAACTGATTCCCAGTTTCACTGCAGTGGAATACTTTGGAGCCCGAAAGTCCAGAGATATTTCATATGTCTATGAACTCGCACAGACAGCTTCTCCACCCTCCAAGAGCTTAGCCTCTGCTTTAAAGCATTTGTGAATTTTTCTGTGTGCACGTACACTCATACACTTGTAGACACCTGAGACAGGTAGGTGCGTAAGAGGGAAAGAAGGCCAGGGGGAGGCAAAGGCAGACAATCCTGCCCCGGGGCACCCCCCCCCACACACACACACAGCCTTTTTCTAATTTACCCAGAAACATGGAGTGTGGACTGATGTTACCAGACCACACCACACAAGAGGGAACCAGTGTTTCTCTAGCAGGCTGTGTGCCAGGAGCTTTACATGAGGCCCATGAAGTTTCTCAGTGTCCCCAAGAGGCAGTGTGGACAGAGACGGGGAGGGGGCAGGTGGGTGAAATGAAAGAAGCTGCCCTCGGACCTGGTAAATAATGGGAACCACTTCGGGGCCTGGTTTCTCTAGTGCTCAGGCCATTCTCCTCTTAAATATCTGTTTATTGTTTTTTTTATGAAAACGGTAAATATAAAAATGGAGACAATATACCAAGTTCCCACACAGCCATAGTCCCTTTCATAAATGTTATTAATTTGCCATATCCACTCTGCCCCTTTTAACTTAAGAATAAAATGTTAAATCGGTGACTGTAGTCAACACTACTCTGTCACATACAGGAACGCTGTTAGGAGACCGGATCCTAAGAGTTTGTATCATAAGGAGAAAAATCGTTCTTTTGTTTTTATTGTGTCTATGTGAGATGACGGAGCTTCCCTAAACCTACAGTCTGCCTAGAGGCCCTGCACAGCTATGTGGAAATATCTCACGGTAAGCTTTCAGCTCCACAGTGATCTATGTTAATCATTTTTCAGTAAACTGGAAAAAATAAAATACTATGGACAAAATTAAAGTTGCCATCTTATTCTTGCCCTTCTCTCTACAACCAACCACTAGTCTGAAACCGGGGTGGACCTCACATGCTTACTGCCATATTTTTTCCATATACTTAATTCTGATGACTGCATCCGTCAGACAATATAATACACTGTTTATCTTACTTCTAACATGAATGGTACACATGTTAGAAGTAAATACATAGAGATGTACTTTTGTAGTTTATTTTTTATACTCACAATTATGTTCATACAATTCATTATGACGTAGAGCAACAACAGGTAGCTTTCACTTATGGTTTTTAATTGTTTATTACTTGCTCGTTTGATTATGTTACGTTATTTCTCCATTTCCTAATGGCAGTTATTTAGATTTTTTTTTAATTGTTCTATAAATATTGCTGCTATTATTATTCTTTCTATACAGCCTCTTGTGCAACTAAGAGTTTCTCTAGGAAATATTTCTAAAAATTGAAACTTGTAGGCCCTGCGTGTATCTTCAGATTTTGGGTAATGCCTAGCTGTTTCCCATATGGATTAAGCTCCATCTCACCAGCAAGGAGAAGAGTTCTCATGACTTTCAGCTTCACCCAGGACCTTGAACCTGTGCAAAGCCAAAGATTCTGATTCTTTAAGTTACATCCCTAAGTCAAGATATGCAAGAATTTTACTGCATCATGGCATGTTATAACTTCAGTTGCAGTTCTGAGTGGAAGGGGTATTTGGGAGGACTTGTGTCCAAACACTTACATACACCAATTCCATATACCCAGTTCTACGTACACCCTACTGCATGACAATAACAAAGCACCTGATTTGATAGGCATTTGACTACCATGTATAGCTCGTTAGAATTTTTATCATACATTTTTAACAGGAGATGCTGTAAGCTGTGGTTAATTCTATTATCTAGATTTTCATTAGATTTCCCCCCCCACTCTAATCTGCAAAAGAGATTTCAACATATTTTCTCTGGAGGAAAAAGTCACCTCGTTTTATTGTGCTTCCCTTTGTTGTGTTCTACAGAGCCTTCAGAGGTTTGGATGAGGGATAACACATTTTGGCAATAAGGTATTTTTAAATTCAGGTATGTACATTTATTTTTTAGACATAATACTATGATCACATACTTAGTAGACTAAGTATAGTGTAAACATAACTTATAGGCACTGGGAAACTAAACAGTTCATGACTCATTTTGTTAGGACATTTACTTTATTGCAAAGGTCTGGAACCAAACCCTTGATATCTCAAAGGTGTGCCGCTGTGCCCTAACCAAATCACCTCAAGTGACCAGTGAGAAGGTTCCCTGAACCTGACCGTGGACTGGTAGGTAATGGGAGCTCCACTTTGAGACATATCTGCCAGAAAGAGAATTTTTACAGTTCAACTTGTTCCCATTAGTTTCATATGATCCAGTGCACAATCCAGCAGAATCTTCTGTTTTGTCATTTCACACGATGTAGAATGCCCCTCTTTCACAGCACATTATAACCCTTTAATCAAGGGGCTGAAACCCACCAAGCCTGGATTTCAGGAGAGGCTTCTGGAATCTCTGATGTCTAACCCACCATAGCCACAGAACATCACAGGAGCTCCAACCAAGACCTTTCCTGACACCGCACCCTCACTCCTTGAAATGAGATGAGATTAATGATATTTTATGGCACAACCTCCAGTTGGAGAGACAAAATAACCAGTTTGTTTACAAGATATTAATTACCCAGGTATTGCAACTTTGGAAAAGCTAATGACCACATTCCTAGAGTAAGATGGGAAAAGGTCTTTATTTAGATAAAATTATGCCAAAAGCCAATAAATCACCCTATGATCCCACACATGGGGCACATAAAGAAACAAAACAGAATTGAATGAAATAAAAATAAAAACAAGGTTTTCATCTGTCAGCCCAAATTTGTGGTCACAGGGTGGGGGATGGGGGTGGAGAAGGGAGGTGGTAAAATGGGCATAAAAGGTCAACTGGATGGCGGAAGACAGAACTGGACCAGTGGTGAGACTGGTATCAGATACATGATGCACACCTGAAACTTGCATAATGTTATAAACTCGGACAGCTTCAATAAAAATATATACGCAAGGGGGAAGAAACATCAACTTAGAAGACACTCTTGTTTCATTCTGCAACGACACACAAGAACACAGCCTCCTATTTGGTGGAGTCTTAGCTCTGGGGTTCTTCACGTGTGGGCTGTGGGCTCCTACAACGCCAAGAATTTTTTAGGGAGACGGGGTGGTGAAAGCTATTTCTACCATAGTGCTGGAGCTGTTTGGCCTTTTCCATGCGAAGGCAAATGGACTCTTGGCACAGGGGCCATCGGAGGTGGGATGGTGGGTGTTGGGGTCCAGGTGGCCCTGTGCTCGCTGTGACCACACTGACACATGTGTCAGGAGAGGGCGGCTTCACCTGAGAGCCCAACGGACTATGGTAGAGAGCTACGGGGGCATGAATGGTAGATATGACGAGGTGACTTATATCAGATGAGGGGTGAAACTGTACCCCTAAGTCATACATGTGTTATAAGCCAATATGACCTCAGTACAAAATAATATATATATTTTTTTAAAGTTCGTTCCTTGAATAGAGGATTTTAAACTCTTCTATTGGAAGTACCTCTCCAGAATTTCTGCTTCTTTCCAAAGAGCATCTGATGCCTCAAGGAAAAATGCCACAGGGATTGTTTGAACACAACTAAACTGGTTACTTTTTTCAAAGAATACTGTTTGTACTTGAAAAAAGTTTTCTCAGACAAACTGAGTATTTTTGACTGATGTATTTGGTAGACATTTCTTTTTTTTAATGACATGATCCTGTTACTTGTAGGAAAACAATTGAGTTTTTGTTGCTAATGATAAAATTTGAATATTCAAATGAAAATTACAACTTCAAAAAATCTATAGTTGTCATTGTCAACCTGACATCTTTCCAATACATGAAAAATTTTTAAGTCAGTTAGTGGTAATTAAGGTCCTGATACCATGCAGTGGGATGTGAGGTTATTTGGAAGACCCTTGTAATTTATAAACTAGTATTTTGCAGTAACCAACACGCATCACAAAATCATTTTTGGATTGATTTTAGTGCAACACATACACAATGGTTATTGGTATGGTTTTGAATTCACAATGTAACTAACTTTAAGCAACGACCACTTGTACATATACACAATGAAATATTACTCGGCAATCAAAAAAGATAAACTCATGCCTTTTGCAGCCATGGGGATGGAGCTGGAAAGGATCATGCTTCGTGAAATAAGACAGGAAGAAAAAGAAAAATACCAGATGGTTTCACTCATAGCAGCAACATAAGGATTAGGGGGGAAAAGCAGTTGTAATAAAGTAAAAACAAAAATCAACAAACAACTATAAACCAGAGACATTCTACAGGGGAGGAGAGGGGAACAGGATCAAAACTGGGGTGGGAAGAACACACGGGACTATGGTGATGGCACAGGGATGAAGTGGCGGTGGGAAGTCCGTGGGGGTGACAACCGAGATGAAAAAAACGCACAAAATGAATGATGAAAATACATACATACATATATATATATATATATACATACATATATATACATATATATGTACATACATATATATACATATACATATACATATACATATACATATACATATACATATACATATACATATACATATACATATACATATACATATATATATA
>NW_004567119.1:7602699-7619996 GCF_000260355.1 Condylura cristata | reverse complement strand
AATGGACCACTTGTCCATTTGGGTGTAGTCTCAAAGAGGAATATCCACATACATCTGCAAAAGCTATCAAAATACTCATTTCCACCTACGGATCTGGATAAACCTTGATTTTCCCCATTTTAACCTAAGGAACATACACCAGCAGCGTGAATTTAGAAGCACTTCCAAGAAGCACTATTGACTTCTCTCATGTCAGAGCTTCATGAGATTTGGAAAATCATGAAACAGTGCCACCCTTCTTAATAATTCTTTTCATTTTTTGAAAAGAAAGCTTTTTATCTTTCCTTAAAAAGTGTTATATGACTTACCAGACTTTTTTTTTTTTAAAGATTCATCTATTTGTGCATACAGAGCTGGGGTACAGGCCAGAGGTGCAGGGGCGGTGAGAGGATTCACCAGAGACAGAGTGGGGAGCAGAGCAGTCAGATGGACTAAACACACTCCTGAGGGGAGCAGCGGGTGGGTCAGGAGAGGTCTGCTGCGCCATGTGGGTCACCTCCAGGGCGGGGATTAAACTCATGCTAAGTAGCTTTAGCTTCTTAGTGCTGTGCTTTAACCTGCTGCACCACTAGGAAGGGCCCTTACCAGACATTTTTTAACAGAATGAATAAGTAAATGCAACTTTCATTTTAACTGCCAGTAGGGTAAATATCAACAGACATCACGCTTATAAGCAAAAGCTCTGTGATGTCCTTGGTAATTTTTGAAGCTGTGAATAAGTGCAAAGGCCAGAAATACTGAGAACATTTTTCAAGCCAATAGGGGGCCATGCAGGAAATCTCACCTATGGGTGCGAGTCCACAGTGTATCAGGTTCTTAGTGATAAACAACAGCCACAACAAAACTCTTTATTTTACAAGGAAAAGCATGACAAGAAGGGCACTTGCTTAGAGAATCAGAGGTGAGGAAGAGCCAGGAAGTCAAGGCTCAGCACGACCGAGTTTCAGCCCCAGGAGCAGTCTCTGTGACACCATGCTGCTGGCTTCCTGATGGCTGCTAGAGCTGGCTCTCAGCATCTGCATACTCACTCCCCTCATGACTTTTTGATGTCAACAGTCACCTCCATGAACACTCCTCCTCCAGCATTGGCAGTTAACGCCGCAGAGGTAGCGCTGTGCCTCACTCCTGCCTCCTTACGAGATGTCAGGGGACTGGCAAAGGAAACATTTGCTCTTTTCGGATTAAGTGGGAGGAGATGGCCTGTCTTGCATCTTTCCGGACTTACCCTTCTTCCCCTCCAAGTAGTCAGAAGGTTTGAAATATCAGGCAGGGATCCAAAACTAACTTGTGAAGGACAGCAGAAGCAATGATGTAATTCAAGAGCATAGTTTCTGTGTTTAGCAGTTCTATACAAAATAAAGTGTGAAAAAGACCCACCGTTGTCCTCTGTCTTCCATGTCACACACTCTGTGACTTTGCCTTCTTGCTTAAAGAATGCTATTGAGGGAACTGACTAGTTTCTTTTGTTCATTTGTTTAACTTATAAAATATCCTCCTGACTAATGGAATATGATCAAGTTACTTGTGACACTGGTTTAAACGTTTCAAATGAGGGTCATTCATGAGAAAAAATAAGCTAGTTAAGAACAGCTGTGAAAAAGCATTCTTCCTGCCAGATTGTCTCAGCAAAAGCAAAACTCAGCTCTACCTAGACTTCTTGCATAAAGATTTCCTGAGCTGGAGGGGGCATTGCTTCAGATTTCTTCCTTTGCTTTGGTTGATGTGGTAGCCACTTTTGGCTAGGTCGTGGTATACAAATACTCTGGTTAGGTATTGCCATGAAGGTATTTTTTCAGTATGTGATTAATATTTAAGTCTTCTCACTCTGAGTAAAGAAGACTGTCTTCTATGATAAGGTCTTTAATTGAGTCAGTTAAAGACCTAAACAGAAAAAGACTGAGGTTCCCAAAGGAAAAAGACTTTCCAGCCTCCACAATTGTATGAGTCAATTCCTTTAAAGGTCTCTCTTGCTCTCTCTCCAACTCACCCCTCTTCCCCTCTCTCTTCTGTTTCTCAGGAGAACCTTGACTAATGCCACTGGGCAGTCCGGACTTGCCGGGGTTTTTCTAGCATGGCAGGCTCATTGTGAAGAGTTGGTACCTGCTAGAATTGAGTGAAGTAAAGGACAACGCTACAGTTTCTAATACAATGAGCTCTAGATCCAAGTGGCTATTGAGCATTTAAAATGCCACTAAGCCACAAATAGTACGATAGCACGTCTATCAAATATGCAGTTAAATAAAACAGGCTATTACTATTTATTTTATGTAGTTTTTTTTTTTTTACTTTTTTTTTTGGTACTGTAGAAACCAGAAGATTTACAATTACCTGAATGGCCCCACTCTGTTTATGTTGGCCAGGACTATTCTAGCACAACTCCACCACCCAACTCAGGACTCCCCAAAGACCTCCTCTGTCCCTCCTTCAGGATGATCTAATCTGATTGTAATCTAATAATCTTGGGTGCTGACAATGATTACTTCACCCATTACTAAGACGCACTTAATCTAGGAACAAGAGTGGGTATGGCTGATTGAGAAAGAATCAGATGGAACTGCAGGGAGCACAGATTGGAAACAGATGTCTGAGGGCCAGCAAACATATATTAGCGACTGTCTTCACAGATGATGCGAGCCAATGTCACTCAATCTATAATCATAAACCCAAACACCAGCCTTGATTACTGGCAGAAAAGCTACATTTGTTTATTTCATTAACCTTTTATCTGAAATGAGAAAATTTGTTCTCTTTGCTTAAAATTCTTAAAGGAATTTAGAGTGGCTTGCCATGCATTCTAGGTGTGCTTCTGTTGGCTTGGGTTATCAGAAATGAAACCATCTAGAATCACAAAGGTGCCATTTCAGTGGCTAAACTTCAGAATGTTCAAAACAAATTTCCCCATGTGGCCATTTCAGTGATATCTGCATGAAACTCTACTGCTGCAACTTGTTGGGAAAGAATGAAGAACAGAGAACTGATGGAGAAGATGAAGTGTTCATTCCAATTTTTAATGCCATAGTCCTATTTCACTAGGGTAAAATTCATAAAGCATTCCAGAAATTTTCAACACATGCTAGGTTATTTTCTTTGTAACCCTTGTATTTTGATATAAGCATCCTGGTCTTGTTTCACTAGTCTTTGGAAGAAAACTACTAAAGTCACTCAGAGTGGTAAGAGGAAAACAACCAGACCCAGACTGGAGCTCTGGATTCTAGATAGAATGCTGGAAACCTCACTTAGCTTCTTTGTGATTTAAGGTACTTGTTCCATTCAACTAGGTAAATGAAATGTGTGTTGAGGTCCCGCTCTCCTGCTCTTAATATTTGATGAGCCTGAAAGGAATTCAGGACATCTTTGGAAGTCTGTATCATATCCAGTAATTGAAAAGTCTGAGACAAATCGACTTTTGAATTCTCTTTTAGTTTAATAATATCAATAGTTTAAGCCACTTTTTATTCAAAGTCAAACACATAACATGAAATGCACTCTTTTTCACATTCACAGATGTGGGGAGACTATCTTTAAGGCCCTATAATCACTAGGGGTAGAATCACATGGCTCATCTGTATAGGGGAAAAAAAAAACAGTCTTGATTCGAAATTGTTGTATTTCTTATTTCGGGCCAATTAGGTTGTGGTGGCAGGGACACTGTCTACATTCTCTAGAAGGATCCAGAAATGTCATTACCGGAAGTAGTCGCAAAGCCCGGATGGAGAGATAGTTTAAATTATAAATTTCAAGCTTTTGGGAATCCAAATGTCAAGACTGGATGAGGGGCAAGGATGAGAACTTAAGCCTGAAGCCAGCCATCAAAAATCCAGCTTGGCGGCAAGATGAGCTGACTGGGAGCAGAAGGGTAGAGAGAGAGATGCAGTGACGCTGCAGACAGGGGCAGGGTGGATTCTTTGGCTTAGAATCCCCAGGACAGACAACCACCCCTTACACCTCTGCTTATTAATATGGACGTGGAGAAAAACCTTGCTTAACATTCTTCCTCAAGTGTTCTGAAATTTAGCAATTCCAGAAAGAGCTGAAATTTGTGGCTGAAAGATGCAAACAAGGGCAGAATTGTCACCGTGGAGGTTTATCATCTTTATGTAGATATATACCATTTTGACTGAAATTGCCAGAAAGCGCTGGGATAGCTACATCTTAATCCACTCATTTATCTCAACCCACTTCCTTCAGGTATAGTAAGTATCCAGGATGAGCAGCTCTCTGGGGAGACATGAAAAGCCAGTATTGACTCGAACTTGGATTCCACAGAACAAATTTAGGATGTAGTGTCAGCCGAGCCTATAAATGTGCAGGATTTGTAGTCCTATGTCAAAGGCTTTCTATAATTTTAATGTTGCCTTGAATTTTGTTTTTTATCTTAACTAATAGAGGTGAAGGAAAGTTGAGAGTGTATCTATTTGATGGACTAAGGACTCTGTAGGTAAAAGAAGTACAAGGTCAAGGTGAGCATTTTGTGGGGGTTTTTCACAGTGGGAGGAAAGCATTTGCTTCACACGACTCTCAGAGGAAAGCTAGAGACTTCTGCATCAAACCACCTGCTGTAGAACAGAGGCCCAATTGGTGAAAAACATTAAATAGAAAAGTTAATATGAATGGCTTAATGTTAAGGTAAGGCCTTCTATGCCGCGTACAATATTTTTAAATAATCTCATTAACATCACTTAGTAATACTAACTAGTAGCTCAAGAAACAGACTGGAGATTACATTAATAAAAACGTGAAGATAATACAGGGATCACAGATGCAGAAGAATTGAATTAAAATTCTTAAAATTGTGACAAATTGGAGCAAAGGCTGAGATCAATAAAATGAGTTTAATGGTAAATATAGAATAGCTATCAGAAGACAGTAACGATTCAAGGTCGGAATTAAGCAGAAGGAAAGGACTAGGGAGCAGAGAAAATATGATCGTGTGTGGGGTAATTATTTTAAAAGACTCAATCACAATTAACTGGGCACTCACAATCTCTGTAAGCTCCTCATTTTCTTGAGGCTTATTCCTTCAGACATGACCCTCTGAGTTCACACTTTCCCACTGGGAGAAGGTCGGGGGCAGTGTGGTGTGAATGCGGAGGAGAGGGGAGAAGAGAGGGTGACTGGGACAAGGAATAAAGGAAAACAGAGCCGCTGTGACCTTGGGGAGGGCACGGGGCCAAGGGATGAATGTCAGAAGCGATGGATCTAATATGGTCTCCCCGTACATCCTCAGAGATGGTCACGTTGGCATTCCAGGGCACGGGTCAGCAGTTCATAAAGGAAATCTAATATGCTAAGTTAGCTCTTGACACTCTGAATGAAGACTTCCCAGTGAAATTGGTTTGGGTCTATTCATTATCAGCCAGTTGGGAAGAAGGTCCAGGCTCACTTCCTTCATTCTTAGCATCTATTTATTTAATTAACTGGTTTCCAAACCCATTTACACCTGGATCTATGTGGATTGATCAGTTATTTCCAAATACTGATTCCTGAACCACAAACTCAAACCTGCCGAATCCAGAATGATGATGGGGACATGCTCTTGTTTTTGTTTATTTTTCATCTACCCAGTTGATTCAGATGCACCCAGCTTTAAGAAGTACAAAATTGAACTGATATGCATAACTTTCGTTTGGAATTCTTAGAAAATCTTAGAAAATGCAGTTTGTGAAGCTGCATTTGTATTTACTTTTTTATAAACTTTTGGAGTTTTTTCTAAAATATCCCTTGTACAACCCTCTAATTTTCTGATTGATGATCATAAGCAGTGATGATAAACAGTCCAAGTATGAAGCAGAACTTATCACTTCCATCACCTTTAATGGCTGTTGACTTCAATCATTTCACTCGGCATGAAATGGACCTCAGAATTTACTGCTCGTTTCTCAAGTACTGAGATGCAGAATACTCGAGGGTCCAAGGGAAGTGTAATAAATATAAAGTATTTTTGCTAGGCTGATTTCTTACAGCTAGTTTCACTTAAAGTCTGTCATGAAACTGCAGCCAAATATTGGCTTTAAGGTACTAAGAATTGATGGAAAGAAAACCTGTCACAATGACACATAAAAGTTAGGGCAAATCACTTTGACTTGCATGTGACTCTATTTCCCTTTCCACAAAATGAGGGTAATAGCATTTGGAAACTACTTCACAAGTTGAATTAATGGCATGGTAGCTGTCAACTCACCTGAGCGGCGCTGAGCTGAGCGCTCTTAGAAGATTGATACTAGATGGAATAAGTAGTGCGTTTTTAAGGCCCAGAGAGTGTGAGAGTGTCTAAACGTAGCTACTAAAGACCTACTGTGTGCTGTGCACGCTATAAAGCCTAGCCTCATGTCACCTAATTTGCTGAAATACTTTAATAAAAACCCCACCATGAGGCTTTGGGGTCTTTCAAAATAGGAAGCAAATTCCGCAGGGCGACATATATTCTTTTATATCCTTTTCTGTGAAGAAATGTCTAGAGAGATCATGCTCATTTGGCTGGAGCCAAATGTGTTGAAGTCCTTGGAGCTGCAAAGTACCCATCTGATATAAAAATCTGTTAGCATCTTATTTCTTTAAATGAATTTTATTATCTTGCTAGAAGGGGGGGGACAAGTTCCATGAAAAAGTCTTCTTAGTGTTAAGAAAAATGTGTTCAGAAGGAAGGAGGGATAGGTCCACTCAATGAAATAAAATAGGAGCAGAAGCTTCCTCTGGCTTCCCTTGACCATTCTGGGCTAGAATGATGGAGTAGAGACAGGTAACAGTACAAGCAAGGAGTAAACAAAATTGCACTACAGTGGTAAGTCCTATAGGGGAAAATAATAAAGCAAAGTAAAGAATATCAGGTATGTGAGTGTATGAAGAGGTAAATCACTAATTTAAATAGAGCCATCTGTTTGAGTTTCACTGAGAAGGTGGCATTTGAGTAAAGATTTGAAGGAGGTGGGGAGTTAACCAAGTGAACACCTGGAGAAGGAACAGTACAAAGGTGCTCAGGTGAGACTTACCTGGAGTGAACAGGAAATAGCAAGGAGCTAGAAGAGTGTAACAGACCAGAAGCTACTAAGAAATATTATCAAGGCAGTAACAAGGGCTGCTTGTTTGATAGTTAAGAGTTTGGCAAGTCTCCATGAGACACTGCAGAGCACCGAGCAGAAGAGGAACATCTAATTTACATTTACAAGAATCCCTCTCATTTCTGTAATGAGCAGACTGTGGCAGCAAAAGGGAAAAGAATGGAGACTAATTAGAAGACTATGTGGAAGCAAGAAATGGTGGTGGGTCCCAAGAGGATGATAGTGGAGTGAAGATGGTAAGAAATGGTTGGTATCTGGACACATTTTGGTGGTGGAATCAATAGGTCAGCCATCTTGACTGGTTGGGATGTGGGTTGCAAGAGAAAGGGGAGAGGAAAATGCTGGTCCTACACATTTGTCCTAAACAGCTGGAAGAAAGGGATCGCCATCACTGTGGAGAGGGGACAATTATGGGGAGAGCCCAGCAATAGAGGGGAGCATCAGGAGAATGGCTTGGGTGATGTTGAGTCTGAAATGTCTACTGGTTACCCACGTGGAGACGAGGAATACACAATTATCAATTCCTAGAATTTTGGAGAATGTTCTCGGCAATATGATTTAGGGGTTCCTTGACCCATAGATTAGGATTTTCAGAGGAACTACTGCCGTCTAGTGGGATTTGAACTTCAGGCAAACATTAAGTAATTTTTTTGTACAAGTATGTCCTTAACTGGTAAATACAACTATTATTAACTATTATGATTAATGTTAACAATTATATTAGTAATCATATTCCTCATGCAATATTTGGAAAATGCTTATAATAAGATTATTATCTGAAATTCAAATTTCAGAACTTCTATTTGTATTTCAGTACTTGTATTGCTAAATTGGGTGAGTCTAACACATGGCATTTAAAGCAACAAGTAGATGTCAATATCAAAGAAGTGAGTGGAATGTAGAATTGAAAAGGTTCAGTTGCGCAGTCCTTGATCATGCCAGTGTTAAAGGTCAGAAGGGAAAATGGGGAGCTACCAAAAGATCTTACATGGAGCAGCTAGGAAGTAAGGAAGTAAGAGGAATTCCCAAAGATGAAACCAATAACAGACTGTTCAAGCTCGACCATGTCTGCAGACGAGTGGTTCTCAAATTTGAATGTGGTTGGAGGCCTGGGGGGAACACAAATTGCAAGACCCCACCTCCAGAATTTCTACTTTAGAAGATCTCTGTGAAATACAAGGATGTTTATTTCTAACAAATTCCCAGGAGAACACTGATGCTCTTGGTCTAGGGACTATATTTTGAGAACTATCTGTACTGTTTCTTGCATATAATGTGAACAATGTTATTCAATGTGATTTGGAACATTTAGCTAATTAAAGAGAAAAGGAAAGAATTAGTATGCATACCATAAAAGAGATGATAAAATTATATTTATTTGCATGTGATACAACTGTGGCCAAAGAATGCCTAAAATTTTTTTCGAAATAATAATAGTTTTGGTAAATATTTTGTAAAAATAAGTTTATTTTTACATCATTTTGTGCCTTTTCCATCTCAGTCATAATCCCTGTGGACTTCTGATCACCAAATCACCCATGTGCCATCACCATAGTCCCATGCAAACATATCCCCCCTCCCATTTTTTTCCCATTCTCCACTCTACCCCCGTAAAATGTCTCTGGTATAGAGTTGTTCATTATTATTATTATTATTATACCTCCCCACCCGGTCCGTTATATTCCTGTTATGAGTGAAACCATCCAGTATTTTTCTTTTTCTTTCTGGCTTATTTCACTGAGCATGATCCCTTCCAGCTCCATCCCTGTTGCTGCAAAGGCAGGAACTTATCTTTTTTTGATTACTGAGTAGTATTCCATTGTGTAAATGTACCACATCTTCTTAATCCAGTCATCCACTTTTGGGCATCTGGGCTGTTTCCATGTCTTTTCTATTGTAAATAAAGCAGCAATAAACATGGGGGTGTTTTTGTGTCTCTTGGGTAGATACCTAGGAGTGGGATTGCTGGATCATATGGAAGCTCCATGTTTAGCAGTATGAGGAACCCCCAAACAATTTTCCATAGTGGTTGTACTAGCTTGCATTCCCACCAGCAGTGCAGGAGAGTTCCTTTTTGTCCACATCCTCACCAGCATTTGTTGTTGCTAGTTGTTTGAAGATGTGCCATTCTCACTGGTGTGAGGTGGTATCTCCTTGTGGTTTTAATTTGCATCTCCTTTATTATAAGTGATGTTGAACATTTTTTCATATGCTTGTTGGCCATCTAGAATGCCTAATATTTTAACAAAGCTATTATAATTAGACTTGATAAAGTATCTCAAAAAATCATAAAAATCTTTGAACTTTCTTTATACTCTTAGTAACTAGTCATGGATAGAAACTGAGATTTCAGATCTCTCATTGTAACACATGAAAACATTACAGACTAGGGGCCCTCCCTGGCGGCACAGCAGGTTAAAGCACAGTACTGTGAAGCTAGTTGCAGCAGCTTCAGCATGAGTTTGATTCCAGCCAGGGAGGTGACCCGCATGGTGCAGCAGACTTCTCCTGTCTTGACTGTTACTCCCCTCAGCAGTGTGCTTTGTCAGTCTGCTCATTCTGCTCCCCACTCTGTCTCTGGTGAGTACCCTCACACCCCCCACCCCATACCTCTGGCCTGTGCCCCGGTTCTTGTATGCATAGATAAATAAATCTTTAAAAAGAACACTATAGTTAAGGCTTATGAGTATAGATGATAAAGTTTAGCTTGGGAGTCACACACGCTGATTTCTAGATCGTAGCATGTCCTTAGGGAAGTGAGGATGAGAAATCATCACAGTCCTAACTTCTGTAAATGTTGTTAGGAAATCTTAATTAAAGGTGTCAAATGTTAACATCAGATAAGCATAAGAGGAAGACACTTGTTTCCCCTAACATTATTGTCTATGTGTTTCACATATTTGAAATAGGTAATAATACAATTGAAAATGTCTTCTTCAAATGATGGTTGAAATAATGACAAAGGGTAAAGATTCTTTAAATAATAAAGTGCACTACCTATATGAATAAAAGTACAACATATTTTTTTGAAAGACAGAAATCAAGATCTAGGTAAGCAGAAAGACCCCCTGGCTGCAGACAGCAGCTTCACATCAATGCTCACGGAAAATGAGTGTATAACTGCAATGCAATTCACATCACAATCACATTGAATTATTGGTGAAATGATTAAATGAATGCAAATTTCATAAGGAAAAATGAATGAATGGCTAAGAATAGCAAGAAAATTATGAAAATGAAGACTAGAGACAAGGAGAAACTCCTTACCAAAACTTAACATATATTATAAAACCACTGTAACCACAGCAACATTACAATGGAACTAGAGAAACATTATCAGTGCATCAGGAATTGATCCTGAATTGCAAGTATAGATGAGGACTTGAAGTATAATACACAAAAAGGTCATATTTCAATTCAGTGGTAAAGGCTAATTTATTTTTTAAGTGATACTACAAACTGGTTATCAGGAAGAAAACCAACATAAACTCCTACGTCATTTCAGCCACAGAAACAGGCTCCTGACGATTTAGATTTAAACATAAAAAGAAAGAACATGAACCTGCAATTCACGGAAGAGAAATAACTAGATGTTTTATGATATCATGACAACAAACTCAATGTTATTAGAAGCCAGACATAAACTGAGGAAATTACGGTTTTACCAATAATTTGGAATATGATAGCCTAAAACACGAGGCAGCCTCACTGACTGATGGAGAGACAAGAACATCAAGAGGTTTAGGTCTAATTATTTTTTGATCAAACAAACAAGAAAAACACACCAAGCTCGAGTATACCTGCTTTTTCCTGTCTGTCTGGGCAGAAGGCAAGACCAGACACATCCCCACCCCACCCCTGCTCACCCCTGGGGTGAGTATAAGGGATTGGTGTTTTCTATTTTTATATGTGCATATATTTCACTTTTTCCATGGACATATTTGCTTTTATAATAAAAAATTTATTATGATATTACAATAGAAGAAGAAAGACAAGATAGATCCTGACGTGGTTCAACAGCCATCACTGAACAATATTAGTGAAAGAGAAGGCTTGGAGAGTTGTTGCTGTTATTGTTGTTTTAATTAGTGGAGCACCATTATGCTCCATCCTGTTTGCTTTTTCACAATATAGCTTTTCTCCCATGACCAGTGTCCACAGCCCTCCACCATGTCCTCTAGCAATAGTCCTCCAGCAATATTCCTCCACTATAGTTCTCCAGCATAATCCTCGACCATAATCCTCCACCATAGTTCTCCACAGTAGTCCAATGGACTCTCCCCGCCCCCGTTTCCTCCCTCCTCCCAGACCTTTACCTTCCCAGTCCCCTCCTGGATGCCTCAGATCTGGGGTCAGCTTTATAGGGTCAGAAAAGTGTTTATCTTTATCTAATCCTTTGTTTGGCTTCTCTATATTGCACAAATAATTGAAACCCAACATGAGCTGTTGATGGAGAACTCGGGAAGCATGGGCAGAGCATCTGAGGTCGGAAGAATAAGAGACATAGAAGCCATAACCCTACTCTCTACAAGCATAAAATCTTGTTGGGGGATGAAGTTAAAACACCCAAAGCCAGTAAGCACACCAGAGCCAGCCCCTCAAAGCTGCCAGCCCCTCAACACTGCCAGCTCATCTTTCCAACACCTGGAGTTTCCTTTTCAATCAATGGAAATTTGAATTTCTGCTTAATGTGCTGTGAAGAAGAAAACTGGACTGATACTGAGTTGTGGGAGTGAGCAAGACCTGGGAGCAGAGGAAAGTCCTGTTGAGCCGGCTGGAGATTCCCGGGCACTGTGTGCAACTCACCTTGGGGGTGATACGTTGCTACCATGTAAGTGATTATGTTTCTGTAAATGAAATCTTGCCCTCAGCTTAATAATTTGGATATTCTGGGTGTTAAAATGTGGAGAAATGTTCCCTTTCCTCTTCATTTCAGTGGCATCACGGGAGCCCTCACTCACGGAGAGGTCCCTCCTTGGGCAAGTGCCTACAGATGGGGCTTGTGGTAGAAGCAGGCATATGGTAGGGTGGTACAGTCCTCCCCTGGGCAGCAGAAGCCACGCCAGCGTTAGTGGGGGAGCATCAGCAGGGCGTGAAATCCGATGTCCCGGGAGATGGTTCCTAAGAAGGTGAGCTGCTGCTCACCCAGCCTGGTGCTCTGGCTTCCTTGATAAACACCTCGCCACAAAATCCCACAGTTCCCAACTCTGGCCAGGGCATGCTGCTGAGCTCTCCCAGCCCGGTGGGACTGTAACCTCTTCTTCATCTGGCCAGCGTGGCCACAGTTAGGTCGTTCAAGTCTGACACCTCTTTATCCCCGCGGCCCTGGGAGAAGCAGCGTGCTGGATACCTGGCTCCCCCTTAGTGTTGAGGGAAACACACCTCTGAGTGTCTTCCTGTCAGGGTGACATCTGGCTTTTAGTATAGACAGTTATGGTAGCGATGTTTCCAGGCGTTTGCAGAGTCGCAGACCTCGGGGTGCTCACCTACGTCCCCATTCATGTTCAGGACCCCGGGTTTTCTCAGCCAGTGTCTGATCTTAGCACGACAGACCTGCTGCCACTCAGTGAACATTGTGGTCTTGGTTCCATTACATGCAGACTTTGCTCCTCAACTTGTCTGCTTTCCACTGGCAAATACAAAGGCTGCATCTTCGGCTTCCGTACTTTGTTTGTGGTAAATGAGGTCAATTAAAGTAAAATGTATGTACAGTAAAATCTAAACGCACAGCGGTGACCGGGAGCAGCTCATGGCGAGCATCACCGGTGCATCCTTGGTGAATCCCGGAAGGGACGGCAGGCCATCGCTCACGCTTGCTTTGTAAATGGAAATGAATTTGCACTGTAATATGAGTGTCAGAGGTGCATCCTTATAAATCAACACCTGTAGAGTCTAAAAGTTTGCCAACGCTGTGCCTTCCCAAGAACTGCTGGAAGGGGCTCTCCTAGGTATTTGAAGAAAACCCACAGTAAAGTGAGCAAGGAAATAGAGCAAGAGAACTAAAGATAAAGTGGCAGAAACAAACTCTCACAATTCACTAATCACTCTCAGTGTAAATGGACTGAACTCGTAGGCCAAAGGGCACAGAATGGCTGGCTGGATCAGAAAACAACAGCCGACTTTCTTCTCTCTACAGGAAGCCCATCTGAGCGCCAAAGATAAACACAGGCTTAGCTAAAATGTGGGACGACAGTCCTAAAGCAAATGAGATCCCCCCAAAACGTCAGGGACAGCCGTGTATATATAAAGTAAAATGAAGTTCAGCTAAAAAGGGTAACAAAAGACAGAAGACAGAGATGGGCGTTATTTAATAATTAAAGGATCATTTGAAGACTGATCAAGAAGATGTAACATTCATCAAGACATATGCAGCAAATGCAGGAGCATCAAAATACATACAGCAATATTATCAAGTCTAAAAGGTTATCTTTGTTTTATTAATTTCATTTGCTTATTTTGTTTCTTTAGATAACACATATACATGAAATACCAGTAGTTGTCTTCCTCTGTCAGACATTTCATCAAGCATAATTCCCTCTAGGTACATCCATAGTACAAATGTATCTTTGTCATTTTTTATTGCTGAGTAGTATTCCACTCGTTATATGTACTATATCTTTATCCAGGCACATTTTCTAGAAGGGATATCTGGATAGTAACTCTCTTTAGGTGGATGGAGGATATATAGGTAGTGGTGAAGGAGTATGGAGCAAGAGAAGAGGCTTACAGCAACTGGATTCAAAAGGGCTTTGCAGAGAGAATAGCAATATCCAGTAGCAATTTCAACAGAGTATGCAAAACAAATCTTCTGTTCCCTCTTTCTTCTAAGTTACCTGTCATTTCAACATTGTCCTGTCAGTAGGGTGGCAAGAACCTCAGTCTTGCTTTAGGCTCACAGGAGGAAAACCTTATCATTTTCACATGAAAATAACTTGGACCCCAGCCTGCAATAATAATAATAATAAAACCCACAAACCTACCAATCCTTAAAATCAGATCTTTGAATAAAACAGCATTCTAGTCTTTCCATGCCTGACTCAGCCTTCACTCAACCACCAAATATATTCTTAAAATACTGTTTTGCACACATTTCTCTTGAATAACCTGCCACCAGGACTTAAGGCCCCATCTCACTTTCCAGACTCTCCGACTCGTTCTTGCACAAACCATCTGCTCCAGGTCTCGGTACCAACACACGCTCGCCTCCTCCCGCTTCGCCTTTGCTTACAGCACCCAGCACTCCCGGGAGGTCGGCAACCCGAAGTCAGCCAGCAGACGTGTTACGTTTGGCCCCCATGCTGTTTTAATTTTTGAAAGTTGTTGTCAACATTTAAAAGTAATAAATTTCACAACAAAATCTAGACTTCTCATTTTTCCTAAGAAACTGGAAGATCTGGTAACCCTGGGGTGTCCCCTGACAGCATTCATCTGTTGGGCACAGAAGCCCTTTGCAGATGGAGCCTGAGCGCCCCCCCAATTCCCCCCCCCCCTCAAGTCTGACTCACTCTATGCCTGGCCTGGTAAACATTTGAGTTTGCAATCCCCTCCCCTACCCAGATACGTGTCCCCTTCTCTCACGGTCTCCCCAGGGTGGTTCCGCTCCAGCACCGCCCCTACGAGGATGCACTGACAGCCACACAGAGCCCCTGGCGCCGGGGATGCTGCAGGATACTGTCTGGATGCTCTTCAGTTCCTTGAGTGGGTCCAGTCTGGCGCCTCACACTTAGCAGGGGAACAAGAAACGCTTGTCAATGGTGCTCACCCTGCCTGGGCAATGTTGACTACACCACATACTTCGGATGGGGGCGACCAGGTCCGACCTGGAACAGCCCGCTTCAGCACAAAGGGAGGACTCTTTGGGGGGGCACTGGGAATGCAGGGACGTAGCTTGGGACAACTGGAACCAGGAACTTCAGTGTGGTGACCTTTCCTCTGGTTCCCGCCCTGTGGTTCTTTCTTCATTTCTCCCCCAGATTTCTCTGCATGCCTGAGTCATCGCTTCCACTTACTACAAGGAGGTTTCCTTAAAGACTTCATTCTTAAGAGTAAGTTTAGATTCACAGCAAAAATCCAGAGGAAGGGACATCTGCTTCCTTCATTTTCCATCAACATTCCCCGCCAGGGTGGAACCTTCCAGAGAGTTTCCATTGATGACCCTGTACTAACACCTCCGAATCACCGCAAGGTCAGTTTACTTCCTGGTTCCCCCTTCTTGTCTTACATTCTATGGGTTTGGACAAAGGCATCATGGGACCACCAACACAGCATCACACAGAGTCGTTTCCACACCTCACAGTCCTCTGTGTTCTGCCTACTTATCTTCTCCCACCTCCCAACCCCTGGCCAGTCCTCATCTTCTTGCCATCGCCATAGTTTTGTATTTTTCTGCAAGGCGTAGAGTTGACACCAAACCATATGGTGCCCTTTCAGACTGACTATGGCTCTTAGCAACATGCGTGAAGTCCCTCCATATCTTTTCATTGCTCGATGGCTGTGTTCCCATTAGCGCTGAAGAGTATTCCATTGTCTCAGAGTATCTCGCTTTATTTATCCAGCCACTGACCCAAGGACATACACCTTGGTTGCTTCCCAGTTTTGTGATAAACATCGTGGCAGTTCTATGTGGCTGTAAGTCTCAGAATCTTCGGACAAATACAAAGGAGCTCGACTGCTCGTGACTTTTCACTTTTTCCTCCCCCACGGGGGAACAGGATGGCTAGAGCAAGCTGGAGTTGGCTGTTTCCCTGTTGCCAACTCAGTTAAGCTCTGGTACATCCGCAGCAGGTGAGGCTCTGCCTAACTAGCTTCCCTGAAGGCAAACCCACTGAAAAGAAGGAAACTTCAACAAGTTTTAGAACACTCCCTCCCATCTCCAATGCTGAAGCATGAGGGGGTGTTTCTTCAGGATTTATTGTGAGGATACATGCATGTAAAAAACCACAATAGAAGAGGGGACCCCCTGTGACTGAGTACCCTGACATGTTTAACTCTCCAAACTGTGCGCCTCACCCCAACCACATAGCAAGCACAGCTCAGGAGTCCTGCCTCAGCACAGGCTCCCACAGTGGCTCCTGCTCAGGAGTCGGCCTGCATCCACCTATCTGTCTCTCCAGCGTCTAGGGCAGGGCTTTCCCTGTGTCCTTCCGCTCTCATGGACCAAGGTAACTTCTTCATTTTCTTTATCTGTTTGGCTTCTTACCTGTTCTCCGGACAGAGCAGAGACTTGCAGGCTCTTTTCATGTCGCTTCATCAGCTGGAAGTGCCAGGAGGGATTTCCACACAGGAAACACACCTGCTGGCAACTCCAGGCTGTGTTTCTCCAGCCCTCTTTCGCCATTCAATTCAGAAACTACCAGATCAAGACTCAGGGTGTCCTGACTGAGCCACAGGCCTGGCCCTATGTGCTTGGTGTGGAATCCTCTGATTGGTAATCCATAGTTTGTGTTTGGGTTGGACAAAGGAGAAATTCTCTAAGACAAAAGAAGTTAATTTCATAGGAGAAATATGGGGTATTCGCTGACCAGCTTAGTAAATATGCGTAGGGTTATAGCACATTGAGTCCATTTTTGTCCTTCTCCCTCTATGAGAAATCTATGCCACTTGTATATCCATTGTGTTTAGTTTTATTTATACCATTGATGAACTTTTTACTGCAGTAAGGCATACTTTTTTTCTTTTCTTATGGAGATCCATAAGGGAATGATCCATAAGGCCAGGAGCTCCCTGGGACCATCTACAAGGACATTGTCTCCACTCATTAAGATTCTGCTGTCATAACCTAATCACCACCCCCAAAACTCCACAAATACCATCCAAATATGTCTACATCATACCATCTAATTAGGAACTGACTTAGGACCTATGTTGGTGATGCAAGTATTAGCCTATAGTAGGCATTTAAAATATCAAATTGATGTGGTACGTACATATACACGATGGAATATTACTCAGAAATCAAAAAGATAAACTCATGTCATTTGCGGCAATGGGGATGAAGCTGGAAAGGATTGTGCTTTGTGAAATAAGCCAGAAAGAAAAAGACCAGATGGTTTCACTCTTAGCAGGAGTGTACTGGGCGGGGGGAGCAATTGTAATAAAGTAAAAAATGAAAATCAACAAACTACTATAAGCCAGAGACATTCTATGGGAGTGGAGAGGGGAACAGGATCAAAGCTGGGGCATGAAGAGCACACGAGACTCTGGTGATGGCACAGGGGTGAAGTGGCGGTGGGAAGTCCA
>NW_004567119.1:7542920-7602599 GCF_000260355.1 Condylura cristata | reverse complement strand
TATGATTTATATATAATATCAAATTGAGAGCTCTGTATGGATTTGTAGTTAATCAGTACGATCTACTGTGATCAGTTGTTTCATTGGGGAACTTCTTATTTTAACCAGTTGAAGGGAATCTTCCAGGATTCACCAGAGACAGAGCGGGGAGCAGAACAGACAGACTGACTGCTGAGGGGAGCAGCGGGTGGGTCAGGAGAGGTCTGCTGTGCCCCTGGGTCAGCTCCGGGCGGGGGATTGAACTCATGCTAAAGCGGAGGCCAGCTTGCAGTGCTTCACTTTAACCCGCTGCGCCACCAGGGAGGGCCTCCTTTTCTCAGTCTCACTCCCATCCTCCACTAGACTCAGGATCAGTCTGAAGGCCGAGTGGAAATGGAACCAGCTTGTGGGTGCTGGTGCTGGCCTCTGCCTGCCCAGGAGAGAGAGATGCTGAGGTCCAGCTACTGCTGTTTTTTCATCCCCATCCTCATCCTCCTTCCTAGAGAGGCAACAACCACTGCTTGTTTCTGCACAATTCCAGGACTTGATCATGGGGATCCATTTGCTTTTCGAGGGTTTCCCCAGCAAACAAATTTCCGTGATGCTCTATTAACTTCGGTACCCCGCGTCTATCTGCCGTCTGTCTTCCAGCATTCCGTTGCTAGCTCTTGTCTGCTGTGGCCTCCTCTGTTCTCTTTATCCCTCCAGGTTCTTATAAAATTGTTTTTGTTCCTTGTCGTTCCATTCAGTGATACCTCAGGATGGAGGTATGCCACATGCATGTGTTCAATTCACCATGTTAACCCGGGCTGCCTCCTCATTTTTTTCCTGTGTGTTACTGAATCGTAGCGTAGCTGACACCCTCGGCCTCCCCCTGAATCCTTCTGTAGCTGCAGTGACAGTTCCTAAGCATCCTGACAGCCTCTGTCCTCAAGCACCTGCTTCCCTGCCTTCTCTGAAGATGCACTACTAGAGCCGTTTTCTGTTTTCACACGAGGCATCCTGGAATTGCTGGAGATTTAACACATCTTCATTAAGAATGGGAACTAGGGCCCTCCCTGGTGGCACAGCGGGTTAAAGCCCAGCACTAAGAAGCTCAAGCCACTTCCGCATGAGTTCGATCCCCACCTGCCCCGGAGGTGACCACACGGCGCGGCAGACCTCTCCTGACCCGCCCGCTGCTCCCCTCAGCAGTGTACTTTGTCGATCTGCCTGTTCTGCTCCCCACTCCGTCTCTGGTGAATCCTCTCACCCTCCACAACTCTGGCCTGTACCCCAGTTCTGTAGGGATAAATAAATAAATCTTTAAAAAAAAATGAATGGGAACTGGGGGGGGGGTCAGTGCCGGTTTCCCCGTATTGTTGGGACGACCATGAAGCCTTCCGTGACCCACGGGATGGTGCCCAAGCTCTCCACAAAGGTAGCCCACTCGTTAACTGGATCTTGTCCCTCCTCTCGCTCACTTTCCACACTCACTGCGCCCTCTCGGGCCCTCTCCACAGTCATTCTCTGCATCTGAGGTGTTGTTGAGGGTCTGATCTGGTGCTGGAAGTGACCCTAGAAAGTAAATTCTCAATAGCACAGAGGAAAGAAATACCCCATTGCTGGTGGCAAGTCGGGTGGTGATAAACCCTAAGTCAGTTACCAGCACGTTTGCCTGTGGTATACGGGGACCAAGTAAAGGTATCAGGGGGAGCTGGGTTAAGTAATAACGATACATGTGTGTCCCCAACTCCTTGAATCCACAGAAATGGTAATGAGGGGATGCAAGAAGATGGGTTCCACTCACCAGACTCCCAACCCATTAGTGGAAACTAAGATTTTATTCCATACAAGTCTCCCAGGCCGAAGGCCTTGGTCTTCTCATGGTGTGGCGAGAAGGGGACGTTTCCTCTCAGGATATGGTAATTACTCCACTGCACTGCAACCACTCACTGCCTCCGAATGATGTTGGGATCTTCGTGTGGCTGATCAGCAGGTATAAATGCAAATTACTGTACTGATGCAGACTATTAACTCTGTTTATCTTGAGCTGGGGCTGCTGCCACATCAAAGGAACGAGGAGGAAGGTGTCTGGAACTTGGGGATCACTGAGGTGCCACTGGCGCCTCCATACTGGTGAGGTGGTAGAAGGGCAACGAAGCAGCCAGGGCTGAAGGCAAGACAGCCCGGGCTCACCTGCTTGGAGACGAAGGTGCAGCCACCCACTGAGCGAGCAACTTAGACTAACAGTAGGCTGGGCAGGGGGCGGAGACATCTAGACTAGGTGGGCGAGGAGGAAGATGATGAGATGGTGACCTAGGGACCAGTTGTGGCAGGGAGGAGAGGGAGGAGGAGTGTAGTGTGTCCCGCTACCCTTGTTAATTTTAGTCATTTTTTTTCTCAGAAATTGCAGCTACAACCTTGAAACGCTAGTGACAGAGGAAGCCCACGTGGGCATGAAAGAATCAGATCAGAGTCACAAGAGCACACGGTAGCCACTGTCAAGGCAGGTTCATGTCTCTGTCCACCTCTAATTTCCCTGCAGCTGTAGCACAGCTACAGACTTCCAGGCACGCTCCCCGCCTCCAGCCAGCACTGACCACCGACCCTGTCTCTGTGTCTGAGGCCCTTCTCACCCACAGCCAGGGAGAAAGTGTGGGCTTCCCTGCCTCCAAGGTCAACCCTCAACCAATGAGGTTCCAGAGTCAGAAGATAAATGCTCCAACTTCCCCACCCCGCGGTGGGTTTGTTTTGGGACCTGTTCTGCACAGTTCCTCAAAGGACCCTCAGTGGAGGTGAGTCCCTCGGGCCCGAAGCGGCGGCCGCTCATGAATAAGACCTTTTACGGCTTCTCCTCCTTCCTCTTTGCCTGCTCTATGCCAGGGGCTTCCTGGGGTCAAAATAAACTACCCACAGTCAGTCCTCATGGCACGGTCTGCTTTTCGGGGAACCCGGACAAAGCTGGTATATGCTTACTTGTCTTTCGCCCTATACAAAATTTTGTTGAGAAAAAGATATAGCTTTAGTTGATACAGATGTATAGTAATCATACAGATGTATAGTAATCATACAAATGTGGACAGATGTATAGTAATCATACAAATGTGGACAGTAAAATAAAATTATTTTCACCCATTCACAAAGGAAATGAACCTTACACTGTGGTAAGAAGAGTATCGTAGTAGCTAAAGACAGAGTTGGCAGTGCTGTTGGCTATCAAGGGAGTCTTTTTAAATTGCTGTCACTAGCCAACGAGTATGACTAATGAAATCAACATTTTCATGATGCGGGAAAAATAAACAAGTCAAATTTAATAGGAATACTATTTCCCTTTAAAAATTGTTGAGTTGTTAGGATATTCAGCCCCCTGTCACCCCTCTGTTTGGAGACGAGTTTTCACAGAAGTGCACATAGACACAAACACGCATGCCACCCTCTGTTTAAACATTCTCAAAGTAGACGCACATTTCCCTTTGATAATGCACGCAGAATTCCACCTAAACGCAGCTCACGAAGAATCCACACTGGGTGGATGCATAGTGACTCTTCCTTTATCTCCTTCCCGTATACAGTACAAAACCTACAGGAAGTGATTTGCTGAGACAAATGTGGAAGGTCCTCCTCACTCACAGAGAGAAAAAATGTCAGCATTGTCCTAAAAAGCAAAAGACTATTCAAAAGCCAGGAACAAGCCCTCTCTGCTTCCAGATTCCATCTTCATGTGACCTCCGACACACCTGGGTGAGCTCCCAGACATTGCACACACAGGCTTTACCGAAACTCTATTATTTTCGGTTCCCTGGCCCTGCTGGTCTTTTTTTCTGATAGGGACTCCCCCACTTTTCGGTGGGAAATGTTCTTTCTCCAGATCAGCCACGTGGTTCCAGTGTAGGGTTCTGATGGCAGAATTCTGGCTTATCGGTTCCTGTCTATCAGAAAAACGTATCAATCATCAGGGATGGTTCCCTGGCTTTTGTGACAACTCCAGGTTTTGGAAACTAAACCAACTACGAGTCTTCTCCAGTCTTTTCAAATTCTCCCTGTACATTCACATGGCTTTTCCTTGGTATGTGGATATGTGTTGTCTTTGCATAAAGCCACTAACTCATCCTGAGAACCTTGTCCTCGTGACCGCATCTAACACTAATTCCCTCCCAAAGATGATGTCTCCAATACCATCCCACTGGCAGGTTACGGTATCAGTAGGGACAGAAGCCTGAGTCCATAACACTATGAATCCAAACTTCAATTGTAGAAAAGGAGGTTTGATTGGGCGTGCTTGGATCATGTGTCGGTCCTTGGCTGAGAGGTGGGCAGGCATCTATTTTAACCTCAGTAAAATGTATCCCCTGGGAAGCTGTAATTCTCCACGGGAATTCAGATGCTGGTGGTGAGAGATAGATGCTAAGCAGTAAGCTGCCCATGGATGCCCACTGCAGCTGGCATCCAATGCCTTCATCAAGCTAAGCTCAATGCAACTGGATGTCCAGAGCTTTCTGGAGTGTCACAGCCGCCTGAGATAAATAAATAAATGAAAGTGTTTCTCTTTTCACTTCCCACTTTCATTTTTTATTGCAGTAACCTTTAGGAGGAATTCCTAGAACCTTCTTCTTTCCTTCTCATGGTTTTTTATAGTTTAAGATAAACCCCCAATTTCTCAAATTGTCTGTTGAAAGCCTTTCTTTGAAACATGACCTTGCTGGATCTTTCTATCCTGACATGCCAAGTTGTACATTATACATGGTGAAGTGAAAGCAAGCAAGTTGCAGCATTGTATGACATCTCATTTTGATAAAATATTTAAAAATACACCTGTGACTGAATGTACTCCCCACTAGGCTTTATGGATACGCACTGAACTTGTAATAGTGGCACAATAATGGCCCCTCCGATAGGTCCACCTTCTGATCCCCACCTTCATGACAGAGTAGCTGGAGTTGGGGGTGGGAGTCTCCTGGATTATCCAGGTGGGCCCAAGTGCAACATAAGGGTCCCCAGGAGTGACGCAGGAGGCAAGAGAGGCAGCTGCAGAGAGATGGGGTATGAGAAAGACGTGACTGTGGAAGTAAGCCAGGAGCCAAGGAGCCCAGCTGCCTCCAGAAGCTGCAGATGGCACTTCTCCTAGAAGCTCCAGAAAAGGCTTCGGCCCTGGCAACACCTTCAATGTGGCCATGAGGCCCATTTTGTATTTATACCTCCAGAATTGTAACAGAACATATTTATAATTGTGGTTCCCCCCCCCCCAACACAACTGGTTATTCATTACAGCAGCGATCGGAAACTTGTACTTGCGGTGGATCATGAGGGAAGCAGTACATTCATACTCCTAAACTGGGAACTTTGGCCAGAGCATAGTATGTATACTTCCAGATGATCCTTTACAAATAGGGTAGTTAATAACTTATTTCCAAAAGGCTTTGCCAAATTTGCTGAAATTGCATTTTTTAGAGATTTATTTATTTATGCACACAAAAACCAGGGTACAGGCCAGAGGTGTGAGGGGTGAGAGGGTTCACCAGAGACAGAGTGGGAAACAGAACAGGCAGACTGGCCAAAAAGCACTGCTGAGGGGAGCAGTAGAAGAGTCAGGAGAGGTCTACTGGGCCATGTAGGTCAGCCCCCCGGCGGGGATCGAACTCACGCGGGGTGGCTGTGGAGAGCTGCATACTCCTGCGTTCTAACTCTCATTGCAGCAGCAGGGAGGACCCTGAACTTGCAATTTTTATGAAGGAGAATTTGCTCCCTCCTATTTTTAGGCTTAAACAATACATACATAAGATGCTTGAATTAGTTAAAAGATGGGCTAAGCTGCACACGTGTGTGTGTGTGAGTGTGTGTTGTATGTGCAAACACACATATTTACTTGCCCGAAGTCAGTATTTATTTTTTCTCTCATGTAACTGCAATATCAGAGGTTCAAAAGAAAAAGGCCCAGGGCCAGCTAAAGTCTTCACTATTATAAGCTTCTCAGTCTCCTGGCCCTCTGCTCTGCCATCTGCAAACGTCATGTCTACCATTCTCAAGCGTGCCTCATGCCTATAAGATGGCTGCGGGAGCTCCAGCCATGGCATCTGTACACTGGGCAAGAAGAAAAGATAGTGTGGAGAGGGAAGGCAACAGAACACTTCCAGCTTCATCAGCCCCTTGCAGGGAACATCCCTCAAATTGGCCCTGGCAATATTCTAATCTCATGACCTATTCTATCCCCAAGAGATGATATGAAATATAGATTTCAGCTGGGCATACTGCCACCCCTAACAAAATCAAGATTCTCTTAGTGAAGAAGAGGAGGAGAGATTGATATTTTGGGTAAACAGCTAGCAGCCTGTGTACTGATTCCAGTGACAACCAAATCATAAAGCAGAGGCCTCTGTAACTATGTCTTTAAGGATAAACGCCAGGCCATAATGTACCGTCCTCAGCTGCTCAAGGCAGTGTGAATAGACGTGCCATCACATTTTATAGCTGTTCAAAGCTAACCCACTGAAAAACAACTGCAATAAAAATTAAAAACCAGCAACAATCCACTCTGAATTGGTCTGTAGGGTATCAACTCAGTAAATTTCATTTTCAAAAAGTCTTGACTTCAGATGAACTTCCCCAGGGATGTAAACTACCCCCACCCCCACTTTGGCACTGTGCATAATTCATGTGTTTGTGTATTTTTCCTGCTTGAAATTTGCAGAGATCCTCAAAGGGGTTGATGACCCATAAAGGTTACTAACCTGGATCCAAATCGTGCCCATTTGGAAGACATCAAACAACCAATTGAACCCAACTCGGGGCTTAACTGGGGTCTTCAGTACCACACAGAAATTTCCAGGCCGCTACAATTTCCTGTCCGGGAGACCCTCCCCAACAGAGCGAGGAGCTGTGGGACGCCACAGGAGTCTGGGGGCTGGACGGCTTTAACCAAGGGACTGGGTAGGTAGGGCGCCCCCTGACGGAGCCCTGGGTTAGCCCCTGAACAAGTCAAATCCTAGAGAGGGCAGCGTTTCACTTTGGGTTTGAGAAGTAAGCAGAGAACAACATGGACCGTTGGTTTTGACACATCCAGAAACACAGATATTTGCCACTAAGTATTAGAACTGTTTATCAAGCTCCTGATGCTGACGATAAACAAACAGGAACCTCCTGTTCCTCGGTGTACTCTTGCTAAGTGGGGGGAAGATGGCCCTAAATCTCCTGGCTCTGAATCTAGGCCCTGATTTAAGAATTCAGGAGACCTGGAGAAAAGGTAACATAGTCAATCTGATTACTTCCCCAAGAGGGTGATACCCTTGTGACAAGTGGCTGTGTGAACAGTTGGGGTTGCATTTGCAGGAAGGTCCGGCCTCGCCGGGGCTCCAGGCTGGGATGTCTAGGGGCGCCCCGGCCCCCTGAGCCCCTGCCCTCCTGTGGAGGAAGGACTGGCCTGTCTTCCAACTAGCAAGTCTCCAACGCAAGAGCGAGTGCACCGCACAGATTTCAACACCATCATGGCGGTGCAGGAGGAAAACAGAACCCTGAAACGGCAGCCATCTTAATATCAAGGGGACTACACGTTGTATCATTCACCCGTGGACGACCGCGGGGACCTCACTCACCGCAGGGACGTTGAGAGCGAAGAGCAGGGACCCCAGGCCCAGGCGTCCGTCCTCTGGGGCGTTTCCTGAACCATCCTGCTCCGCCAGTCTGTCAAGACGTGGTTCTTTTATGTCCACAGGTGAAGAGGATTGTGGATCATGATACTGAATTTTACGTTTCTGTAAACCAGGGCTCTCCAGACGCACGGGGACTTAGCGATCACAGAACAAAAGTAAACCCCTTGACTGGAGAGCTGGCTAAGGGGAGCAAAAATTGAGCAAGATCACGCGCGATAGCATTTGCATTCCTGGAGCAAGTTGGCTTCAGCTGAGTCGCCCGGGAAAACCAAGTTCTTATCAGATCCGACAAGAAGTTCCTCCCACCACACTGAAAATTCCAACAAGACAGGAATACAGAGGCATGTGCTTCCCTACCCTAAGTGTCACTTTGGAGGTATCCCGAGTGTCTGTTTTGACTGGGAAATGTCTTTTCAGCCGTGACAACCCTTAAAAGCAAGACAAAACAAACTGAACTTAGAAACAGAACCTTGAATGACCAGGTCACAAACTGTTGAATTTTCGCCAAGTGATGAAGCGTCTTCCAACAAGTTGTCTAGGAAAAAAAAGAGCAATTTGGTGGGGGTGGGGGGTTGGGGGAGACAGCGAATGCCTTGAATGCAGCGAATACTAGACATTTGCAAATGTTATTTATTTCAAAGTTAGCTTGTTCTTTTAAAGCATTCCCCTTGCCTGACAGTGTGCATCCTAGAAAGAGCAATGCATGTGCTCCGTGCAAGACAAACAGAAATGTGCCTACTTGGGGGGCTGCTGCTTAAAGGGTCTTTCCTATGGGCCTGATACCAAACATGTTTCCAAACCACTGCTGAAGATAATGGAAGAGGGAAGCAATTTACCCTTCAGACAATCTAATCCCCTAGATTTGGTAATCTTCCTAAGTGACTTAATGCTTTCACCCAATTAAAATATGATCTCTCCTTCCTCCAAACTCCTGCAGCAATGCAATTGCAAGATAACACTCCGGTCACTGCCATTAATTCCTAGTGACACTTTCCGCTTGGGGATCGTTCTGTGAATGATAAAGATGCATGGTTCTCCGTGGACCTGAGAGGAAGCTCACTGGGGACAGCACTACAGTTAGCATCTATTTATCTACGAAGGGTCTATTTAACTCTTTACGTCCCAGAGCAATGAGCACCCATGAGATGCTCAACAGAAATGTACGTGGAAGTTAAGAGAAAGTGAGTAAGTGTCCAGACGGCCCTTAGGACTGATAGTCACAGGTCACAATTTCATTCTCTGGCGAATTGTTGCGGTAAAGCCCTGAGTCTTGCCCAGAGTGAAGCTCTCTCCTTAAGAGATGAGTCGTGACAGCCTCTGACCTCACAGGTTATCGTTTGTGTAAAAGACAGTTCATTTCTGGCTGGAAACAAAGCAGAGATGTGCACAGCTACTGCCTGTGTCCCCTGGACGCCTAACTCCTCCTCAGCTGCTTCTATGAAGCCATCAAATCCAATGTCCCGTGTTCCCAGCCCTCCGGTCACGTATGTGTTCTTAGAAACCAAATTACCATCATGCTTAGCTCATTTATATCGAGATTTTAAAAGAAAGTGCCACTGCAGATAACTTGACTGTTCAAAACAAACTTCCTAGCTTGATTGCTTATAAAATATGCACGAGGTTCTAATGGACTCCTTGAGAGTAGGAATGGGCTGAGTCTCGCTTCATGGGCTGACTTTATTTGTCCTATTTGACTCCAGCCATGGGTCTGATTCAGCCACCTAACTGATTCCCTCTCTCTTTGTAATGTCAACTTATTTTAAGATAATCTCTCTGCTAGGAACAGGTACATGGGCTTCCCTTGCTTCCTTAGTCACTGGCCAAATTATAACCCCAAATCTAGTAAAAATTAAAATTTTTCCATTTGCTTTGCAAGAAAGCCACTGGCCCTTTGATAGTCAATTTTTGGGCAATTTCTGCCCTATGAAATTACAAAAGATGATTAAAAATTATTAAATTCTGAAAAATAAGTGAGAGGTCTTGTTTAAGAGTTATGTTCTCTTATAATTTCCTCACCAATTTGCCTGTGCTTAGTGATGACACATAGTGACATATTCTTGACTTTCTCAAGAAATGTTGTCATGGAAGGAAGCTGGGCTGGCTGATAGGAAGACAACCCACTGCTTTCCAGTTTAGGATTATTTTTCAGAAACAAGAAATGGGTTTAACCGAGCCATCCACGCCCTACCCGGGGCTCTCCCTCTGTGACTCCAGCACATAAAGTCACTTGGTTACTGCACAGAGCGTAACATCAGAAGCCTGTCCCATGCAGGCCCCCGAGGCTACATCACAGCGCGTGCGCAGGCCTAACTAGCCTGCCCTCTGGAATTCGAGCATCTCTGTTCATAGGGAAATGACACCATCTTGAGTATATCTGAAGCTCATGCAGTAAATAAAATAACATCTCTGCAAAACTGGAAGGAGCAGGGTCCTTCCTGGTGGTATAGTGATTTGGAGCACAGTGCCGTGAGTGCAGAGAGCACAGCCTCTGCAGTGTGGGTTCAGTCCCCAGTCAGGAAGCTGACCCATATGGCAGAGCAGACCTCTCCTGGCCCCCCCGCTGCTCCCCTCAACAGTGTATTTCATTCATCTGCTTACTCTGTACCCCACTCTTCTCTGGTGAATCCTCTCAGCCCTGTACCTCTGGCCTGTACCCCAGTTCTTGTGTGCAGCAATTAAAATAAAAAAAAAAGAACTACTTAAACAACTTTAAAAAAAATTGGAAGGAGCACTTTATAAAATTTAAGTCTTGAAGTCCTGAGGATCACCATGGTTAATTTTATGTGTCAGCTAGACAGGGCTAAGGAATACCCAGATGACTGGAAGGACATTATTTCTGGGTGTGTCAGTGATGCTGCTCAAAAAGAGAATTGAAATCAGTAGACTGAATAAAAAGATTGCCTCTGCAGAAGCGGATGGGCCTCACTTCGTCTGGTGAGGGCCTGAGCAGGACAAAAAGTTGGGAAAGGCTGAATGTGCTCTCTCTCGGGCTGGGAAATATGCCTCCTCTTGCCTCAGGTATCAGTGCTCTTGGTCCTCAGCTCCTTGGACTCACTCTGGAACTTACACCTGGCCCCTGGCTCCCCCACCCTCAAGTAGGTTTGGGCTGGAAGTAGGCTACTGTCTCTCCTAGGCCTCAAGCTTGCAGACAGCAAATCCTGGGACTTCTCAGCCTCCCTAACCATGTGACCCACTCCCTCATAATACTACTTTCTCTGTCTTCCTAAAAACCTGCCTACCTACCTATTATTTTTCTACCATCTTTCTACCTAGATACCTATCATCAATCTATGTGTCATTTATCTACCATCTACTTATCTATTGACCCATCCATCCATCATCTATTGTTTCTGGTTCCCTGATGAGCACTGACTAATGCACAGTGTATCTCAGGGTACTCTGCAGTGTATCTAACAAATAAAGGCATTTTATCAACCAGGACCCCGAATTAGAGCAGAGGGCAAAGAAATCTCTGAAGAGACCCATCCAACCTCTCAATGGAAAGTGTACCAAGCCAACATGCAGCCCTAGTCTTCTGAACTTCTAGAAAATGATAAACAGGAATGATTTAAAGCAAAGAACATAGTTTCCCTGTCTTGTTCAATCAATAGCAACACACTATATGTTTTCTACAATTTTTTGATCACACAAAGAATAAATTCTATTGCATAAATCTGGAGAAGGAAACTTAAATTAGCCACTTCCACGATTCATTCATTTGCTTATTCCAGCAACAACTCAACAAAATAACGTACATTGTTATGAGAGCATGTGTTCCAGCACACCCCATCTTGAAACACTAGACCCTAACTGATTTCCGTTTCTCAATGCACTTTTGATAATAAAGTAGGAATCAGGTTATATGTGATTTTGAATTTTCCTTTAACTCAATCTATAGCCTTTCCCCAAGTTATCAAATAAGAAGCAAAGTTATGATTTTAACAGCTGCATAAGATCACATGGATTTACACTTGTTTATTAAAATTCCTCTTCTTGGAGTCATGTATATGATCAGCTTTTCACTATTATAGATAAGGCTGCAAGTACTTCCCTTTATCCATATCTGATTATCATGTCCCTAGAATTCAACTTGCTAGATCCAAAGCTCTGAATATGTTTGGTTCTAGGCACACAATATTCAGGGAAGGAATAGTTTCCTTCCACCAGATAAGAGAATGTCTGTCACAGCCCAAGTTCCCATTCCTCAAAGCAATGAGTATTGGCATTAAAAAAAATTGTAAGCTATAAGAAAATGGTTTTACCTATCATTTACATCTCTTAATTGACAGATAAGTCAAACTTTAAAAAAGTAAATGTATCTCTCTTTGTAAATTATCTAGACATAGGTCATTTCCAGAGGAACTGTTAATATTTCTTCTTTGCATTATAGTCTTACTATTTATCAGCAGATTTTTCTTATTGATTCTGAGACCTAACTCCTTGGTCGGAACAGATGAGGTGGGTAGGGGAGGGCTAGCATGAAGAGCTGAACTTGCTCTCTTTGTCCTGCCAAGAACAGGCACATGTGTAGGTGATTCTGTGCTCAAGTTTCCCCCTCTGGGAGCAGAAAAACTTGAGTAAGGGCCCTTCAGCGCTACAGTCACAGTGATGCTGTCACAAAACGTTACAGATCCACGGTAGTTTCACAGCTTTCTCCATTATCAGGATTTAGCTTTGGGGATGCGGGGTTAGGGATCCCATCAAACTGTAAGTTTCTTTCTCCAATTCCAACCTCAGTCACTACAACCTATCAATTGTTTGTAAATCCTTTCAAGGTACAATCCCAATCTTCAAATGGAAACCCTGTTTTACCCACTGCTATAAGAATTAGATGAAATAATAAAACTACCAGTGTTCAGAATGTATTATTACATACACACATATACCCATACTGTGAAGTTACATTTTAAAGCATTTAGCTTTCCTAAATCTCAGTCCACATAAAAGAAAAATATTCCCCTTTTCATTCCATTAGACGAACCAACCCTTTTAACTAAGCTCTAGACTCCAGTGCTCTAAAGAAAACAAGACCACAGGCAAAATGTGAATAGAACTCTATTCACAAGAATAAGAAAATAAAACCTTAGTCCTTGAGTTTCTAAATATGGACTTAGACTATATGTATTTTCTCCTTGTGTGCTGACTTACTAGTTTAATCAATACATTAAATAACCATGTACGTGTGTGCAAGTGTGGGTGTGTATCTACACATCCATACACATCTGTCTCCCCTGCACGTACACCCTCCCACATGCCTTTAAGAGCAGCACTGTCCTTGCAATGGCCTCTCAAATCTTTCTACAAAAAAAAAAAAAATATGATTAATGCAAACCACTCTCATTTGCTCTAAATCTGTCCTTTAATTTTTGTGATTTAAAATTCGTAACTTTGACAGACTCACCATTTTCTCAACTGAGCTAAATATCTGCTACATTTATACTGATTTGTGTAAACAACCTCAGTTTGTCAGCAAATTGTACTTCTACACCCATAGGTAAGTGTAGCACTGTCTGAGTTCCGAGAAGACATAATACAGAACAGACACTAGCTTATGATCTCAGGGAGAGAAGATCATAAACATGTAATTAGCTAAGTGTGTACATAAATACAGTTCTGTAATTAAAGCGTGAGGAAGGGAGAAGGGGACTTGACTGGTGGGTTATTGATGTTTACTTTTTTCTCTCCACGCTGTTCTGGCATTTTTTCCCTCCTTACCTTGGGACTTATATAATGCAGGGCAGTAATTTAGCTTATTATCACATTTCACAGATAGTCATATAAACATCATTTAAAAACTGGCCAGAGTTAATTCTTCACCAAAGGACCAAGCCTTTCACTTTGTTTAAAAAAAAAATTAAAAGTAGAATATGGAAAAAGAAAATGAGCAAACACTTTGGACTAAGTTCAGTTCACATAGAAGGGACAGGTCAAGACTGAGTAGATGAGTTCTTGAGGAGCTATTTTGAGGTCAGCAAACACTCCCCAGTAAACACTCAACAGTCTCCTGCAGCTGCAATGCCATTCCTAAGCGCGCCACACATAGGAATTCACCTGATCCCCTTAGTGTCCCCTTGAGGTCCATATAGCTGCATCCGCTCCAACTGGCGTCTTGGTCTACCTTCTGCACCGTGAACAGTGCAGTACCTGGAGGGCATGTTTGTGCTTTGGACTAGCTGAGACACTGTGAATGGAGTGAAGGAAAAAAAGAAGGACTTTGAAAGTCATCCTGTCAGTTGACTGAGAACATGACAAGAGAAGGGGAAGAGAAGGGGAAGGGGAAGCCGGGGTTAGTTATGGGAAGGCCGAGAGAGGGAGAGGGACAAAGTGGAAGAAACGGTCCTGGAGAAGTCACCTTATCCTGTCTGGTGAGGGGGGAGCTGAAGGCTGGGGGTGGAACTGATGGAGCTTTTCCCTCTCTGCTTCCCAGCAGCTGCTAACTGCACCCTTTTCTCCCAGGCCACCCCTGCAGCAGCCCCACCCAAGCCCCTCACAGCAATTTCCACCTGATAGTGAGTCATCCAGTTCAAAAAATGTTAACCCAAGGGTAAGATTCCATTGGGGGTCACAAAGGAAGACTTTCAGAAGGTGACTTTTGCCACATAGAAATTAGAAACAACTTATTCTCTTGGACCCAATGACGGTGGGAGATGAAAATGAAAACAGAATTTGGTGAGGACTTGGGATCTCTCTGATGTGTTCTATCCCCCACCCCAGTGTCTGGGCTATGTGTGCAGGGGTCTCAGGTGCACATCGGTGCAGCCAATAATTTCTGTTTCCCATGACGTTGGGTTTAACTTTGACCCAGCTCTGCAGTGGCCACAGAATGGGAATGAACCAGTCACCTGGTGACGGCTGCAGAATACGTCCCCCTAGGGAACCTGGTATTGGGGATGAAGGAAAGAGAGATTGTCATCCACGAGCTAAGCAACCACACATATGCATATTGTATGGGGCAGAGAGGTGTAAGGCCATTGTGAACAGTTACCCACTTGAAGATATTAACACAGAGAGAGGAATAATAGTTTGAGGTAGGTTGCTTCAATGAGAGAGGAAAAGGAGGGAGCAGAGAGTGAATTCGGGATTGGGGAGTCAGACCCAGTTCGCAGTCCTGAGACACAGCTTCTAGGCAGGGCAGGCCTGAGCTCCAGTCTCTCACACGTGGCATGGGCATCTCTGCCCGTGCACAGACTCTCGGGAGAATGGAGCGAGGATGTGTTACATGCCGGCCAGTGGCCTTCACTGGTCAGCATCGCCTACCACAGACAGTGATGCTCCCTTCTGTCCTCAACTTCTTTCTTCCTTTTTCCTTGGAGATTTTAAGTAAAGGTCAGGAATCCCAAGGTGCCACGGGAGAGAACAAGTCACTCTTCTCCCTTTCACTCTCAAAAGCCCAGCATCACACTGCTTCTAAGCCCTGATCCATGCATGACACACCCATCATGTACATCATACACAACCTGCTTTTCTTCTCCGGTTACTTACTTAGATTCAACGTCATAAGCACTCAGGGGTCCACCACCTCTACCCAAAGTTGGGCCCTTGCCAGTAGCCTTCACCATGCCCTGCCTGGTAGCTCCCACACTCCCCCTCCCACCTTCACTCAGGCAGACTGTATTCTGTCTCTTATTTTCCTAGAATCTAGAAAATGTTGCTCTTGGGTGCAGCAGAGCACAGGCTTGTGCTGAGCCGGGATACTCCGATGGTCTGCTGACCCAGCAGACCATGGCGGGATCAGTGAGATGTTACGGGGCAGGGGCCCGAGTGGCTCTGCCCCCTGAGATTGCCATCACTGCTGTCCTCGTAGGACAGCGAGTAGTCTTCCAGGCCTCTCTGCCGCCACCAGGAGAAGGGCCCGTGGCCGCAGGACAGGACAAGTACCTGCTACCTCTGTGTCTGCTGGTCCCCGGTGGTCAGAGGCAGCTGTCCCAGGGCACGCCGGCCTGGGCTGAGACAGGCTGTGTTGTCTATACTGTGCCAGTGGCATCCAGATCCCTGGGACCGTCACGAAGGAGGTGCGAAGACTGTGTGCTGCTTGTTTAAGAGACCACGAGAGATCTGCTACAAAGATGGCAGCTTTTCACAAGCACAGAGGAAGGACAGCTAGCTGATCTCCTCTCCTCACCCCCTTCTCCATCCCGCTTCTGTCTTCTGGAGGTTGAAGATAGTTATATAATATCTCTTCACGGACAGTTAGCTCTTAATTACCCACTTTGTGGCACCTTTTTTAAATTGGAGCCTAAGTTCCCTCCCTCATATACATCACCATGGTACCGTCTCCTTTTCTGACTCAGCTATATATTCTCAGAAAGCAAGCAAATGTGAAGTCGTCACAAAATCCGCTAAGTCAAGTGTGCAAACATATGCCTTTCAACGCTGCTTGTAAATTTGGAATTTTCAGAGTGACCACTCTTTTCCTCCTCAGATGCTAGCTGATTTTTATTTGAAAACTGTAAGATTGTTTATTATTTGACTTTATTCTAGGACACGTCATCTTACTCTGCCCCATCTAGAAGAACCGCTCTGCTCCATTCCAGCCCTTGAACACAGATCATAGGGTGTACCACGGCAGTAAGTCCTACCTTAAACACTGATCTTACAGAAGTAAAAGAAAATTAATTTGAAAACTTCTGCCAAATGTTATTGGAGTAGAGGACACGAGTGTTTAGCGAGATACCATTAATAGTCAAAAGTTGAGTCCAGTAAGGTTGGCAAGTCCTGGAGAGTTCAATTGATTAACATATTATGTAATGCAAGCTCTGGAATGGAGAAAGGGGGGGAGGAAAAGAAGTTCCTGATGAAAAGGGAGAGGGAGAGACAGAAGAGGGGGGAGAGGAAAGACGGAGAGAGAGAGAGGTGGGCTAGGACCTGAGGAGAAAGACAACCCATCAGCCAATGGGAGGTTGTCAACACTGCAGGTCACTGAAGAAGTTCTGACAGTGATGTCTACCGCTGAACTCTATTCTAAGTTGGCTCCTATTCTGAGCTCTGCTAAAACATTCTTCTGGCATCTCCCACGTCTCTGTGCATTTAGCCACATCCTTACTGTTGTCCGGGCACTTTGCGGAAGCCAGAGGGGGCCACGCTGGACATGCCACAGGGTGCAAAGAACCCTGAAGTCTCGGGATGATGTGGCTTTTCGGGACGAGACCCCCAGTGTCTATCTCAGGGGAGAACGTCTTTCCCTCAGTCACCATCGTTTCTGAGACTTGGCCCCAGACTTGAATCATGGAGCTAAATATTTAGGAAGAATAACATACAGTCCTCCCCCTTCGCAAGCTGCCAGCCTAAAGGAGAGCCAGACAGTACTCTGGCTCTGTGGGTGAGAGCGATCCACGCATGGCGGGGAGGAGTGAAGGGAATATTCTTGAAGAGGTTGTCCTTCAGTCAGTTTTGATTAAGAATGCTTGCACTACAAAACAAAAGCAACTGGTGAGGCCACCAGTTGTCACACCTATTTTTTCCCACCCAGCAAGACACTCAGAGGTGAGTGGCAATGGCTCTGATGCTCCTCGTGGCCACCTTGACCCCTGGTGCTCTCTTCCCTCTGCTTTGCCCTGCTCAGGACACAGGATGACCTGAGTGACGTGAACCCCAGGGACATGCATTTTCAAGACCCGCAGGCAGAGAAAGTTGAGTCCGAAGGGCTCTCCTCTAAGCCTGTCTCTCCCTGGCAAGCAAAACTTCCCAAGAGTCCTCACATCACCACTAGACCTCGTTCAGGGTCAAAGACAGCAACACAACAGGCTCAAAAGTGACCGTCTTTCTCCGTCCAGGGGAATGTGGACTCTTTCCACGGAAGCAGCCCGACACAGGTGTCAGCGCCCTCCCCTGCCATCGGCCTTTTGGCAAAAAGATACATTTGGGGGTGGCAGATTTTTCCTCCCCTGTAGGTCAGATTTCTTCATTGTGCTATTTTTTCCCCTTTAGTATCAACTTTACTGTTGGTGATTAACCCCAACTTGCATGAAGATCGAGGCGAACTCGCTATGCCGTGGGGTACCAGAGCTCCAGCTTCCTGACCCTGTCCAACGGCAAGTCTGATGCCGGCTCACCACTGTCCATGGCCCTTTTCTCATGGGCTCTGGGCACTTCCATCGCTTCCACCAGCCAGTGCCTGGTCTCCATGAGCACTGACGTTGCTACTGGTGGGACATTGTCTCCAAGCACAGAGAGCTGGAGATGTCTGAAAATTTGCACCCATTGGGGCCGCTCTTAACTAGTACCCCAGGAATATAAGACCTACCTGGGTGGGGGGAAAAATGAGATCAGTCCATGAGAATAGCTGACTCCACCAGCGAGATTCCAAGAAGATATTTGTACAAAGATGAACCGGAGACATCCAGCGTTCCCAGCCACACATTAGACACTCAGAAGTCACCACTCCATCCTGACAAGCAGAAGTTGAACAAGCAGAAAATCAACAGTTCTTCTTAGATACATCCCAGAAGTGATGTCAGGGACAAAGCACCTCCTCCAGCAGAAACTGGAGGAGCAAACTCCTCGGGAACCCCTGGGCTGTAATGGACAGAAAGCTGAAAACTCCATAGGTACAACCTGAGAGCTAAAAGCTCAGGGGGACCCAGTGAGAAAGGTCCCCAAAATATTGAGTTCACTTCCAGGAGCTTGACCAGATTTTCAGTGATTAACAGATAAGCACGTCATGTTTCCCTCAAAAGAGGGAAAGAAACAGTTTTGAAAAAAGCTAGAGCCTCCCTTTCTTTACCAAGCCTGCCTTCAGGGGAAACTGTCTTAGCAGAACCTAACTGCAGGGTTTCTCCAGAGTTAACCCACCTGGGCCTGGAAATACTCGGCTCCAGCTGTCCCTGTCCTGCCCCACCTAAGGCAGGTGAGCCCTGGGGCCGCGCTCCTTCCAGAGCCGCCCTCCCCTCACTTCACCTCTAAATTGTCAAGAAGGAAGGGGGTGAACAGCAGAGTAGAAGGTGACTCAGAGCAGCGAACTGTTCTACATAATACACATCAGCGGATACACATCATCAAGCCTTGTCCAAACCCAAAGAGCACGCGACGCAAGCGTGGACCTCAGGGAACCCCGGCGTGGTATGGCCAGACAGAAGGGTCTGTGAGTGTGAAAGTATCTAGAGGGCCGCAGCTAGCCGGTCAGCGGAGCTCTTCCTGCGAGCCAGGGGAGCGGGGAGCGGGCGCACGGGCTGAGGATTTCCACTCTCTATTTCAGATGCTTCTTCATTACTGGAACTTTTTTTAAAGAGCATGCATCACTTTCATAATTAAAGTTTTCATTTGGGAACTAACAAAAACTGGAAAATAAGTGGGTGACTAAATGCCAGGGCTTTTCATGGAAGCCTCTTTGGGGTCTCCACAGTCTTTTTTCTCTAGTCTAGAAGAAAAACATAAAGCCCTCCCTGGTGGTGCAGCAGGCTAAAGTGAAGCAGTATGAGTCTATCACCAGCCACGGTGGCACGGGAGTGACCACAGGGCTCAGCAGACCAGTCCTGTCCCGCCTGCTGCTCCCCTCAGCTGAGTATTTCAGCACATCCACCTGTTGTGCTCCCCACTCTGTCTCTGGTGAATCCTCTCACCCTCTGCACCTCTAGCCTGTACCCCGGGTCTCATATACATAAATGAATACATCTTTAAAAGGAAAAAAATGCCCTGAAGGTTGTCAAGGCCAAGCCACAGGTCCACTCCACCATTTCCCCAGGCCTCACACGCCCCTTTCATTTGCCTCCCAGGCCCCATTTTTTTCTTTCTCCAATTCAGCGTCCTCTTTGACTAGAAGCCTGAGCAGGCTTCTAAACCCCTACACACCTGCCCTTTTTCCGCACTCTCTTTGCCGCCGGCACCCTCACCCCACCCACTCCCCGCTCTATAAGATGGTGGCATTTTGTGCAAAAAAAATGTATTCCTGGAGACCTCATATAATTCAAAGCTTACATAACTCAAGGCTGCTTTTCCCACAGGACTGAATCTAAAGTGAGTGCGGGAGGGGGCGTGCCACCCCGGAGTGCATAAATCTGCAGACGTTGTAATGTATATTTGCTTGAAGACTGGTTTTTATTTTCCTCATATTTTCTCTAATATTGGGAAGTGCTCTCTCTTATGTGAACTCACAGTACAAAGCCTCATGCTGGCTGTCTGTCCCCTCCCTGGAGACTTAGCCCATCAGTGTCCTCGTCTGAAGCTCCCCAATTTCCAGAGCGTTTTATAGTTCCCCACGTAATGAACTCGTGGGTGACCTGGCAAAGAGAGAAAAAGCACCCACAAGATGTCTCCAGCCACCAGCTCTGGTCCTTGATGCAGGTTTCTGGAGGGGATTTAAATTGTCCTCGAATTTGAACACAGAGTGAGATGCCAACATTCTGCATGACAGCAGTTCCATTTTATATAATTTTGGGGAAAGTGCCCCTCTATGGAGATTTCATTGTTGCTGTTTTAGTTTAGCAGTCAAGGCTCTTGGCTTCTTCCAGCATCTCAGCTGTAGCTCCTTGCCATGGCCACCCCCAGCCACACAGACACCTGTTTCCACTACTGCAGTTCAGAAATGAAGAAAATACAAATATGTAAAACTCAATTCATCTGTGATTTCAATCACATAGAAGAAACTAACATTACTATTTGATGGTGTTTCCCTGTAGTCGTCTGTGATGTTCATGTACTAAAATTAAAGTATATGTGTATAGCTACTTTGTCATTCTTTAACCAAATGGTGATGGTTCAATAATTCATCACATGGTATCATCAACTATTTTTCATGATCTTGTTACAAATTTGATAAACTCCCACCATATGAGTGTTCCATAATAGTTGAAATAATTCCATATTTTCAAATATTTAGACTGCTTACCAACTTGGAACAAAGATGAAATGGAAATTCTTGTTGCTAAATCTTTGCAATCTCCATGACTCTATCTTTAAAATAAAGTCCTGTAAGTAGAATTTCTGGGCCACAGGGAATGAAAATTTTCAAGGCTTTAAATATGCATTGCCAAATTGCCCTAGGAAGTTGGAACCAATTCGAGCTTCCCTTGGTAATATCTGTGGGTCCCTGTATCTTCACTTGATACGCACCATCTATTTCATCCATCTCCTAAATCCAGATTGTGAGAGAAGAACCCCCCCGCAAGACACTCGTATTAATTGGTTATATTTAAAGCATAGCTCCCCATTAAGACAGCAGCCAGAGAGTCCTCTGTGGCTTCAGCTCCATTGTCTTGCCTCAACTCTAAGTTCTCAGAATGCAACATGGGATGCATTAATCTCTCAACGCAGGATCACACAGAAACAGGTTCTTAAATGTCAAAAAGCATTTATTAAGCGGACTGATAAATGTATTTTACCTGCAGGCGCGATGTAAGTTGTTTGTTTTTCTTTGGTCTCCTGTTGATGGGCTTAATCCTCGTAATGGAAGGCCTAGTTGAGTTGTGTTTTTGTGTGTGGGTTTGCTTTGATTGTTTAATTTTTAATTGATAGATATGTTTCTAGACTTCTGTTGGGTATATTTTATAAAATATTTAAAATCAATGAATTAATCTGTGGTGCCTCCGGGACTGGGCAGTTCTATGCCCTTGTGGGAACTGAGTCTATTCTGGTAAAATGTAAAAAAAATGCCACTCAGTTATTTCTCATATCATCCAGCCCTAAGTGAAAGTGGCCAAGTGATTGGCAAACACACACACACAAATGCCCAGTTTCATCCGGGAGATACTGGTCTTCTTCCAAGCCTCTACTGTGTCTTCTTAAGGTGCTAACATTATACAGTCTTGCTCCAAGCTCTTCCCCTCTGAGGCAAGTACCTTGGGTGTATTCTGTGTTGTAACTTCCAGACAAGGAACCAGCACTTGTACAACAACAGTGCTTTTCTCCCCTTTTCTCTCTCTCCTCCATGTGTGGCAACTACTAAGAGCAAGTCAGGACATTAAGGGACAGGTCCATCTGTCCAGCTACATCATCCACACAGAAACATCTCCTATCAAAAGTCTGAAAAAAAAGTCATGCGACAATAGTTACAACAATCGCTAGAAAAGCACATTAGCAGTCGATCTGTGCCTTCCACTGGACACCCCCAAATCCTTCCTTCAAGTGCTAAGGGAAACCCCTATGGAAAGCCATTCTCTCAAGCAGGGTTATTTTCTCAAGGTGTTGGCTGACGCTGCAGACTCTCACTCGAAGGTGATTATTGCTTTCTTCTCGAAGAGTGAAAGGGCAGGAGGGATGGAATTACTTCACAGTTCTGAGAGGATTCTGAAAGGAAAAGAATTCAAATGAATCGCCCTTCCTCTCAGGCTCATTCAAACGGAAGAGGTCGCTACCTGGAAAGTATTAGCCCCTCGTCACCCACACCATGATTAATGGAACTCTGGATCAACTGAAACCTTTGGCCAGTTAGCCTCTTGTTGGAAATAGTCTGTTGCTTCCCTTGGCTGCTCTGTCTAGTAGCTGCAAAGGGCGGCAGTGGTCAGGCAACCTGATTTCTGCACAGAGATAGCAATAAGTGATTGGGGGTTGCCCTCCAAAAAAATCCTACACTTCCATGGCACTTTCTGCATGTCACCATGTCAGCCTACCCCACTGGACCTGACTACCTTGAAGGTCCAACCTTATTGTCAAGAGAATAAAGATGATGATTGACAACCTGAGTTTTAAATGTCTGTCTTTATCTAAGAGTGCTTGATATATGTTTGCTCTGTATTTGTTCCCACCTGGGCATCATTTCTCTGGCCCTGTTGTGGCCGATCGCATTACACCCATCCTATAGAGACTGACTTCCCTCTTTTCTTTCTATATTGCTTTTACTGAGCATGTTGAACATCTTTAGGACTTGATCTCGGGCCCTCCTTGGTGATGCAGTGGGTTGAAGCGCAGCACTATGAAGCTATCTGCAGCCACTGAGACATGAGCTCAATTCCCAGCCAGGGAGTGACCCACAGGGCGCAGCAGACCTCTCCTGACCTGCCCGCTGCTCCCCTAAGCAGAGGATTTCAGTGGATCTGCCTGTTCTGCTCCCCACACTGTCTCTAAATGAACTTGATCTCTTTACTTAGAGATCAACTGTGATTTTGGAGGCCCCTGTCCCAGGCGCAGGACTTGAGAAAACCCAAAGGGGAGATGGTGCTTAGGGGAGTTGGCAAGGAAGCAGATACAGCTGCCCTTCCACGTCAGCATAGGACCCAGCTGCCCGGGGGCTGGTGAGACTTCAGCTTGAACTTGCCTTCCCAGAAAGGAAGAGGTGCTGGACAACCTAGAAACGATCTTCCTTCATAGAAGACTTCTGCTTGACTCTTCTTTGTCAGAAATAGGACTTGCTGCCTTCAAGAATTTTGAGGAAGAGGCGATGGTCTGAAAGAAGCGGGAATGTGCCCCATACGCGGGTCACCTCCTGCAGCTGCAGAAAAGGCCACGCACCAGGGAGCTTGTGCCAGAGACTCACCTTTCTTGTTGTTGAACTGACTCTGCTTCTGGACCCGTTCTGCGCAAGATGGACTCGTCCTCTGAAACACATCACCACCAGAGAGCTTTGTTCTCATAACTTTTGCTCTAATACATCTGTTGCTTTAATGATGCAGTAACGTAATACATTATCAGAGCAAGGACAACCGTTGCTATATTATGGGAAGAATGGTGCCATTCAGAAACTGAAGGTTCAACCAAAGAATCATGACAGATAATAGAGAATATACAGGACTCTTGAAACTATCATTGTGATCTGTTTTGTACAGTCAAATAAACAAGTCCCTAGCTCTCCAGCACTCCTCCCTCCCCCCACTTCCCATTCAAGTACCAGATTCTATAAAACATAGGTTGCTGCATATTTTATAAGCTCTTTCTACATACTAACAATGTCTCCCTGACCCCAGGTCACTACAGGCTCATCTGATCTAGTTACATTGCTTTTACTGGGAAGTTCTCCTTATTTACCCCTACCCATAGGACACCAAGTAACATTGACCTCCGGACAGTCAAACCAGCATATCATCTCTCATTACAATAATCTGAACTCCAGTCATTGTTCGACATTAATTATTGCCAAGGCTATAGCATTTTCTTGCTACTTGACAGTTGATCTTCATCCTATCATTAACCTTAGGTCAATTTAATCCCAACCTCCATTTTCAACACTATACAAACAATTTATTTTTGCATTTTTTTCATCCACACAAAGACAAACAATGTCAGACTGCTCCACATTGTGTGATGCATTGTGATGATTAAACATCTTTAAAGACATTACAATCTCTATGGAAAGGAGAATTATGGAAGGAAAGACTCAGAAAGAGTAGAAGTTCAGGACTTAAAATATATTTTATTTCGGGATTTGCTCTGTATATAAGCCAGGAAGGATTTTAGTCAGTATCTACTATACAAAATTATTCACTATGGTAAAGAATAATAGAGATAGGGTGTTGTAAAACTATGAACAGAAATGACAGTGAAATTCAGGCTATCTGAGCTACTTGTAAGATTTCTTCTTAGTCCTGGAAATTATGGGCATGAACATATAGGAGAAGGGAAGCTGGACTTCCTAGTGAGAAATTTATTTGTTGTTCTCTATTCTTCTTGACCTCATACTTGTATTGAAATGCCAGAAAGAACAGTATGGACACAGCAAAGGCCATTGAGACAATAATATTTAATGCATTTCACTGAAAAATAAGTAAACATTGTAAATACCCTCATAGCCAATAGAAAATTAAAGGGATACTTTATAGAACTTTGTCATGCTCTCCTCTGCTAAATGAAACATAAAACCGAAAAATGACTAAAATTATATGACTCACAAAAACCTTAATTTTAAAAAATCAAGAAAGTAAATATATCCACATACAAAAGGTGTTTTTATAATTGTAAAAAAAAATATTATGGAAGGAAAATAAAGTCAAACAACTAAACCAAGCAATATTTAAAAACACAAAACCCACTATAGTGGATACAATATTCCTTTATCTGCATTTTAGTCATTTATGTGTTTACCTAGTTGAGATAAAATCCAGTGCTCTCTGTTGTGACTTTGCCGGGTAACAGAGTGATGACTTTAGGCCTAGATGTTTAACAAATACACAGGTTGAGCTTTAGAAAGCTCTTGTCCCCCACCCACCCCCACCTCCACCCCAACACTCACTGGAATACCTTGCTTGGACTGGAAGAGTTTCCAAAACTATTTACTTCATCTAGCAAGACCGACAAATGTGGCCTATTGAATTTGAGGTTCCAATTCATCTCCATGTGTCTCAGTGCAGAACGCAGGCTGAGGGGACCTTACATGTGTAGCTGGTGTGCACATTGGATACCTCATCCCTTATTAATAGAAAGGGACTAATTCCAAACCTGCCTCAGGGTGATTCACAGGGAAAGCTCCGGGTCTCTCTGTGCCTTCAGTTATCATAAGACATGAGGGAAACAGGCTCCACTTGCTGTGATGTATACTCATATGCTCACAGCTTTCTTACTTAAGGGGAGGAACATGGTCCAGGGAGGGGCAAAGTTCCTCTTTGCCATTGAGCTTAGAAGTGGACAGCAAAGCCCACGGGTAAGAAGACTCTCATGCTACCTCCAGGCTGCTTTTCTCTATGATGTCCCGGTACCCAGACCTGCTTCAGCTCTGGGGAGTTCACAAGCAAAGGGACATGAGGCCAGGCCTCAGAATCCTGAGGAGTCTGGAATAGGGAAATAAGCCTAAAACTATCCCTGAGTGTTGGGAGGAAGAATTCTGCATGGTAAAACCTAGAACCAACTGGAGACCCCAAAAGCCATCTTGTCCTGCCATCATTCATTCTTAGCTAGTGCAAAATGTTCACAGGAAATGAGTTAGTACTGCATGAGTTAGTACTGCAGCTTCAACAATGAATGGAAATTTAACTAGAACAATTCACTTTTTTTGGCTGATTTTTGTCAGGGTCCTACTTAGAACTTTTATTTCAAAGTCAATGCAAAAATCATTGTCTCCTTTTCCTCACTCTCTCTCACCTCAACATTCCAAAGTCAGTGTAAGGTGTTAGGTTTTTGCTTTGTTGCTTTCAGGTGTGGGAAATTTGATGGCAAAAGTACATGTGTGATCAGCAGCAGCCTCTAGTAAAATATCACCGGTGTGTATCGCGCAAACCTGCCAAATGTGGCTGGTACATTTTAATAACAGAGGTTTTTAAAGATTCCATTGGAATTCTGAAACCTAATGAAGATTCTGAGTTCAGTTAATACTGAAATTTGAAGTTATTTTAAGTAATTTCACAGTCAAATGCTGAGTTCTAAGTGATGAGTTTCCACATTGTGTTAAAAAAAAATACCTACATTCCACATGTCAAATTTAAAAATCACTATGCTTGGGTCTGCACAGCCTGAGAGTTGGGAATTTCAAGGTAGACCTGTAGGGCTTCTGATAAAACCCAGGGAGAGATGGTGGCCTCCCCTGCCTGTCTCCATAGGGAAGCAGAACCTTGGTGTTCAGCAAAACCACGCTGGGCTTGGGCATCACAGCCCGAAAACAAACAAGAAATGATCTACAACCTGGTACATGCAGCAAGGCTGTGTGATGACAAAATCCAGACCACCTTCGTGCAAGACCATAAATGACTCCCCAAATCAGGTTGTGAGATCTTCTGCTGACAGAGTGGCAGTTGCCAGCGGCCTTAGGGTTGGAGGCCAGGAAATGTGGGCAAAGGTGGCCCAAGAGTATAAACACCCAGTTATACGGAAAATCTGGTCTGAGGATGCAAAGTAAGGATGGTGACTGCTGTGTGCAGGTGACAGATTGTAACTTGTGAGGTGACAGATATGATCCAAGAGTATGGGGTGATCATGTCACAGCATATACATATAGCAAAATCAATCAATTATACCTCAATAAAACTAGGGGTGCGATAAAACTAGAGCTCCTGTACTAGTCCTGGAAGGACCAATGTGTGATCTCACTCCTTCAAGACTTGGTAGGTGAAAATCCCATAGGGCCAGCTTGGTGTAGGTAGAGCGCCCTGAGGTCTGTGGGGGTACTGACTGGGGGAGAGGGGAGTGTTCTTAATGCTGTAGCGCATTATGTATGTATGTATGTATGTATACATATATACATATGTGTATATATCATACTGCACAGCTTTCCCTCTCACTGCTGACAAAGAGTCCGTGTTGAGAAAGAGACTGGCTTCTTGCACACTGGGTGAGGTGATGAGTTCTGGCTACAGACTACGTTCAGTTGAGTTAGACCAAGAAAATTCTGGAACGATGAAGTTTCACTCGGGAGTGGACATAATAAAACCTCAAGCTCTCATCAGTCCCCTTTTCCCAAGTTTGCCTCCAGTCATCACATCTTGGAGCTCACGATAGAAACCTGTATTCACAGGCCAACTTGAACACAAAGCTCCATTTTCATGCCCTCGACACCGAGTTGTACAAATTGCACAAGCACATTTTAACCTGCTTCCACAAATGTTGTTCTATTCATTCAAACCTAAGCTTAGCTTGCCATCCACTGTAATACAAGTTAAACAGAAAAGCATGAAAGGACATGATGTAAAAAGCAAATAAAATTTAAACCAATCTTTCAACAAGGTTTCATTGAGTACCAACTATGTAACCAGCCCAAATAAGGCTCCAACCAAGTTCAAAATGAAGTTATAGACACATTAAAATGTGGGATACACTTTTCCAAGTTACTTTCTAAAAGGTTTCTGGCAATTGACACTCCTACAACAAATATGAAAAAATATCCCTTTTCCGCTGTATTTATTATGTTAAATAAAAAATGTAGGTAAAAAACGGTCACACAAATGGTATGTAATATAAACCCAAGTCTGTAGCTTTCAACCTCTAATGTTTTATAGGACAGACTTCGGATTACTGCCCGGAGGATGGAGTTTCACCACTTAAAAAAGCAGGCACAAGGTAGGTGAGAAGTAAATGTGGTGATTTTGTGCGTTTCACAATAAGCCGAGGTGTTTTTATGACTGTCTTTTATGTAATTCCGAAACTCATGGATTTGAAACATTTCCCACACATTCGCTCAAGACTGTCCTCTCCACTCCCATTTAGCGATGCCAGCTCCATCCGCTCGATGCTCACACGGCCAATCTCTGTTTTACTGGGCGAACCAAGCTCCGTGGCCAAACCTGATTGGACAAAGTAAGACTCCAACCCGAGCTGAGCCAATCAAATTCCTCAGGCTGAATTTTGTAACTGGATTTTTTTTTTTAATAATACAATAGTTTATTTTTACATCATTTTGTACATTCTTTTTTCATCTCAATTGTAATCCCCGCGGGTTTCCCATCACCGAGTCACCCGTGTGCCATCACCATAATCCCTCCCCACCCCACCCCCATTTTTGATCCATGCCTCATGCCACCCCCACAAAATGTCTCTGGTCTAGGGCTGTTCATTATTCTTATTATTTTCTCTCCTGGTCCATCATGCTCCTGCTATGAGCGAAACCATCTGGTATTTTTCTTTTTCTTTCTGGCTTATCTCACTAAGCATGATCTTTTCCAGCTCCATCCATCCAAGTTGCTGCAGAAGACATGTGTTTCTTTTCTTTTTTTCTTTTTTTTCTTTTTTTTTTTTTTTGGTTGCTGAGTAATATTCCATTGTGTAGATGGACCACATCTTTTTAATCGTGTAACTGGAATGTTTTAAGAATAAATCTCTGAGCAGTAGGAAGCAGTCCAGTTGGATCCAAGTTAAATGTAAATATGACTCTGTGGGGAGAAAAGGGGGAAGATGAACCAGAGAAACACATGGAGAGAAAACACCACCAGCATTTGAGGTCCTGGTGCCTCTCTAGTTCTCCCTCCTTCCTGCCAGTGGGTTCCCAATGAGGATTTTTTAAAAAGATTTATTTATTTATACATACAGAACTGGGGTACAGGCCAGAGGTGAGGGGGCGGTGAGAGGATTCACCAGAGACAGAGTGTGGTGCAGAACAGGCAGATGGATGAAGTACACGGCTGAGGGGGAGCAGCAGGTGAGACAGGAGAGGTCTGCCGTGTCATGTGGGTCACCTCTGGGGCGGGGATCGAACTCACACTGAAGCGGCTGCAGCCAGCTTGCAGTGCTGCATCCTAACCCGCTGCACCACCAGGGAGGCCCTGACTCAGGATTTATCATACAATCGATATGCATATTAAATGCCACGGGTGTGACTTCCGCTCCCCCAACCCCTCCCCAGAACTGTCATTAGACTGACAAGTGCAGCCTACGAGGCATCTCAGACCCGGGGACCAGAACAGAAGTGAGGGGAATACACTCTCTGGTGCCCCTTTCTTAGCCCACCTCCCTCTTCCCTGTGGCGCCACGGATTTGGGGACTAGAACTGGACTCACAGGGAGGACTGGTGAAGCCAGGCGAGCACCCCTCAGGTGAGTCTTGGCGAAGGAGAGCACTTGTACACACAGGTGCTCCCCATCCCACAGGCCCTGTCCTTAGCCCCCCGACTCCTGAGAGGCGCCCATAGAACAGGATCCCCCAGCCAAGTACTGTCATTGTTTCTTCATTTCTGCTCATCTGCTTCTTGCACTTGTTAGTTTCTAAAACCTCCAAATATGTGTCATGGGAGAACATAATTAAAATGTGAAAAGAAATAGACAAACAAATTTACCCTCCATTGGTGGAAACATGCAACTGTTTTCCTCGTTTCTCTTTGACCCAAAGTTTGATGTTTGCTCACATAAGAAAAGGCTTTTTCATTATTGCACCAGAAATGTTTGCTGCCCCCTGGACTGAGCTCATGGTTTAGAGCATCATGCTTGCGCTCTGTCTGCAGACCTCAGAAAATGGAGGAAAGTTTGCATGCCCACAAATCACCAACCGGCATCATCAGGTAAATGCGCCACCTTTGACCAACCCTTGGGAGCACAATGTTCCTGGAGAAGAGGGAAGTGGTTTTCCAAGGGCTTTCCCTGGACGCTCCCAGAAGATGAATCACATGGGAGTCTATGAAAGTGTGTGCAGATTATGTGGTTGGAGTTGAGAATGTTCCAGGCGGGAGTGAATCGCTTCAGAATCCCCAACCAGCGCTTTCCAATGTGTCTACACCGCCTTCAGGAGAATTCAGGTAGATGCCAGCCAGCCTGCTAAGGAGCTCTGACGAGGAAAGAGTCATGAAGATCTTCACACAAGAGGAGCCTGGAAAGTTCCAGCTCCAGTGAAGCCAGCTGTGAAGCCTTCCTGATGGATGAGCGCCATCTACAGGGTACACATTGACCCCTGCAGTGACCTCTGTTGGTGGGGCAGGTGATGGGTGAGGATGGGTTGGTTGGACTGAGGCCGTCCTGGGACACTGGACCTGCCTGAACACACTGGCAGCCACCAATGTCTCTAACAAAAAGACACTACAGAAATCATCACTTTTCATGAGGAAATTGCAAACAGGACTGGGGAGGGAGAGGACACTTGGAAGGTTGGTTGACATCAGCCATGAAGCCACTGCAGCAGCAATGGAGGAGAAAGTGGGCTGAAGCAGAGAGCTCTTCCAAGGCAGAGTGGACAGGAGTAAGAGCGAAGGTGTCAAGAGTGAGTGATCTCAGGCCCTCCCTGGTGGCGCAGCGGGTTAAAGCGCCGCACTATGAAGCTTTCAGAAGCCACTGTAGCAGGAGTTCGATCCCCGGCCAGGGAGCTGACCCACATAGCTGGCAGACCTCTCCTGACCCGCCGGCTGCGCCCCTCAGCAGTGTACTTCCTCAATCTGCCTGTTCTGCTCCCCACTCTGTCTCTGGTAAAGCTGGGTCTCACCCACCACCTCTGGCCTGTACCCCAGTTCTGTAAGCATAGATAAACAAATCTTAAAAAAAAAAACAGTGGGTGATCTCAGGGTTTCTTGCCTTAGGGTTGTTGGTTGCTGTTGATTGTTTTCTTTCCTTTAGGAAGTGTTTAGGTAAAAGTACTAAAATTGATCAAAACTGAAAATCAGAAAAGTAGAAAATCAGAAGAGATGCCATTTCTGTTTGAGACAGACTAGATTTCAAATATCAGGGGTTAACTCAGTGACAATAGTTTTTCCTTCATTTTCTTGTAAACATTTTGAAATATACAATTTAGAGAAACGCTGTAAGCACAGTCAAAGGAGGGGGAAGCAACACCCTCTTTTCTCCTCCTGAACCCTGTGAACCATGTCTAAGTGTCTGAGCTGATGCTCCATACCCTCTCATTCTTTCTCCATATTCCCTGCAAACCGGTATATTCTTCCCACATAACAAAAAAACAACCACAGAATTAGGAAATTCACTTGTGACGCCATTGCATTTAATCCTCAAACCTCAGTCAAGTTTTGCCAAATGTCCTATTGATCTTTTTTAGCAAAAGAATCCTGTTCAGATTCAGGGGTTGTGTAGGGAGCTGGGTGTCCTCCATCTGGAACAGAACCTGCCTTCTCTGTCCTTAATTCTTCCCAAAGGTAACAGCTGGACTCTTTTGTGGGATGTCCCTCAGTTTGGCTTCGTCCGATGTGTCCTCATGACTAGATTTGGGTTCTGTGTCTTGCAGGAAAATCCAGGAAATGGAGCCACTTCTTACTGCGTCTTACCAGGTATGCAGGATTTCAGCTGCAGGATTTACTGACCACTCTGGCTTTGATCCCTTGATTTAAGTGGTATCCGACAGGTTTTTTCCCTTTAAAAGAACTCTTTTGCTTGATGTGATTAAGTAAATTTGCTGTTATTCATCAGACTTCAATTCATCCACTAGTTGGTATGAGAGTAGATTCCAAATTTATTAATTCCGTTGGTCATCATGCATTACTATCACTTATGCGTGCAAAGTTCCTGAATTTGGCCAGTGGGGACCCTCCTCCCCACCAGACTGGCTTCGGTGTCCTTTCATATGCCCTTGTCATTCTCTGGCCACCTCCTTGCTTTCAGGCATAAGTCAAATATTCCAGACTCATCTGTATTTCTCCTACTGGCTGAAATCAGCCATTTCCTAAGGATCCTTGTTTCCTTTAGTGATGAACAGTATTTAGAAACCACATTCTAGAAGCTGGATGTGCTCATGATATGGGAATGTCATGTTCACTGTCCCCTCTGTGGACAGAACTGGGCAGTGCATCTGAGTGCACGCCAAACAACGCACCCAGACATCCAGACGTTCACACACCTTTGTAGCCTTACTTTTCCCCTCAATCAATGTACATCTTTTGAAAACCACAAGTTCATACTGATATTGTCAACACCATTCCAGTGTCACAAGGTTCGTTCTAATTTTCTCCTTTTCCATTTTGCGAAGTCCATTTCCCAATAGTGGAAACTTAGTTTTCTCGTTGCTTTTGTTCATGCCACCTGAAATGAAGACCCCAGTTCTTCTGCTCTTCCTCCCCTGCACAGATGTTCTCCTCATGCCCTGAGGCTCTGATATTCCCTGCAGGGCCACACCGCCCACTCTCCCTGCTCTGGGGATGCTGTCCCAGGCTCCACCCCATCTTAAGTTCAGACATCTACCTTGTTCTGCCTCACACAACAGCTTCAGGAACACATTATTCAGGACAGGAAGGAAAGAGGAAAAGAAGTGACTGGGAAAGAAAGGAGGGGCAGGGAAGAGAAAGTAAAAGAAAAAGTATAAATAGACATATTCAGAAGCATGCTGGCTTGGGGTTAAGACAGAGAGAAGGTGGGTTCCAACAAGCTCCTCCCCCTTTTTTCTGTATGACTTTGAGCAAGATTCTGTATTTTATCAAGGGTACGACGTGCATGTTTATTAAACTTTTGAAAAGTTAATTACAAGTAGATTTAAGAAATAATACAAAGAAGTCCTGTGTACTCTTGATCCAGTCTCCCTCAATGACAGCGTCTTGCTAAACTATGGTTCAATATCATTCCAGCACACTGATATGGTGCTAGTGATGGGATATTTCCAGCCCGACAAAGGCCCCTCTGAGAGACTGGCAGGGATATTGTTCTGTGATCAAAATTCTATAGCCACAACCAGTCCCCTCCTGCCCACACCCCTCCTTTATCTCTGGCAGTTACTAATCTGTTCTCTATGTCTATGATTTCATCAATTCAAGAAAGTTATGGAATTAAAATCCTCCAGCATGTAACTTTGGGATTGACAGTTTTCACTCAAAGTAAGCCATCTGGGCTGTATCCAGGTCATTTTGTGTACTTATAGTTTGCTCCTTTTCATTTATGATACAAAGAAATTCTTGGTACGGCTATACAGCTTTTTAAAGGAAACCATTCATTCATTGAAGGAATTGGGATTACATTCCAATTTGGGCCTATTACGATTAGAGGTGCTATAAACATTTGTGTGCAAGGGTTTGTGTGAGCATCAGTGTTCATTTTTCTGGAAGTCTGTCCAGGAACACAACAGCTGGTTCCGATTCTAGTGCATGTTTAGTTTTTTAAGAAACTGCCAGTTTTCAATATTCTCGATACTGTTACATTCTCACAAGAAATATGAGTGATTCTGTGTCTTTGATTTTCACTAACATTTGATGTTGTTATTGTTTTAATAATGACCAGCATGCTGGTGTATGTTACCCAGCACACACACACAGATTCCCTAGCTCTGTCTGTAGAGGGGGCCTTGAACAGCAGCTCTCCAATATTAGGGCCATAAGATGAGTTAGGTAGTGGTCCCTTCTGTTTTCTTGCAAAGATGCTATAGAATGGGTGTTAATTCTTCTAAATATTTGGTCGAATTTTACAGTGAAACCATCTGGGCCTGGAAATTTCTCTTTTAGAAGTTTTTAAATTATGAATTAAATTTGTTGAGAATTATAGGGCCATTCGATGGTCTATTTCATGTTAGATGAGTTGTGGTGGCTTGTGGGAAGTGGTTTGTTTCATCTAAGCATTGAGATTTATGTGAGTGGAGCCGTTGTCTGCACAGTCCCTAGTGTCCCTTTGATGTCTGCAGGCCTGCAGTGATACCCCTTTCTTCGTCAGTCTTACTAGGCGTTTCTTAATTTCATGGATTTTTTTAAGCAAAAGCCATCTTTCTGTTTCATTGATTTTTCTCTATTGCTTTTCTGTTTTCAATATCATTGATTTCTCCTCTTTACTATTTCCTTTCTTCTGCATGCTTTAGATTTATTTTGCCCTTCATTTTTAGGTTCTTGAAGTAGGAAGTTAGATTATCGATCTAATTTCTTCCATGTACATACTCACTGAGCCCTCCTCTTTGACCCATGGAATACTTAGAATTGTGTCTTTAGTTCCCAAGTGTTTTGAGATTTACCATAATTGATCTCTGGTTTGATTCTCTTGTGGCTAAGAACTATGCAAGTTTGCAATTTCTAATGTGCTGATAACACAAAAATCCATATAAACATTGTTCTACAATGTAAACTGTTTATAGCAGAATTTTTACAGTTGCCAAGACATGGGAGTAGCCTAAATGTGCACTGAACTCACAGTTGGATCAAGTTGTGGTACATCCATACTGTGGAGTATTATACAGCCTTAAGAAAGAATGAAGTGGAGCCATTTTCAACAAAAATAGAGGGAATTTGAGAGAGTAAGAATAATGAAAACAAATATGAGACATTTATCTAGAAGACAATACTATTACACACTTTCAAAAATCAGTGAACAGCAATAAATATCTTGAGGCCTCTGAGATTAAGAGGAAGAAAAAATAGCCAGGGAATATAAGGAATGGTGTTGGGGAAAATAAAATAAAATTTGTTGAGGTTTGTTTTCACACACAGTATATGACCTGCCTTTGTGTGTGTTACATAGATATGTGAGAAGAATGTATATTCTACTGTTGGTAGATGGAGTATTCAATTAATTTTTTTAGATCCTCTTGAATTATGTTGTTGAGTTTTAAATTCTTCTTGATTTCCTGTCTAATTGTTCTATTCGTTGTTGAAAGAGGTATGAAAGTCTCCAACTCCAGTCGACAGTTCACTTATTTTACCTCTTAGTCCGGTATGTTTTTGCTTGACATAATTTATAGTCCTGCTGTTTGATGCATACTCATTTACCTTTTTTGTTTGTTTGTTTGCTTTAGATTTTCTTTCTTACCTCCTGTTGTGCTACGATTCTTTTATTTTTGCCTTTGTGTTTAGAGAGATTCCCTTAAGGTAGGTTGTTCTCTTAAGGTAGGTTGATTGTGTGTGTTTTATAGTGTCCAGAATGTTTAGTTATACTTAGCAGGAGGAATATGGAAAATTATACCTACTCCATGTTTCTAGAAGCAGAAGTCTTCAGATATGCATTTTAACTGCCCTGAAGCTGGATACTGTCTTTCAAAAGCTGCAGTCACAACATGGTTGTTTCAGTTTGTGGACATGCAGATGGGGGTCACAGTTACACACTGGATTCCTTACTTGAGTCCAAGCTTAGTCTTTAGGGGATAGAAATTCAGATATAAAAGGTACTCGCAGAGAAAGTTGAAGGAGAGAGGATTTTTTTTGTGGGCCAAAGGAGATTCCCACAGAGCACAGGGAATGAAAGAAGTGAAATGACTAAATGTCATCTGGACTTGTCCTCCATGAACTCCACATAATCCATCCAATATATTAGTCCTTGATGCATTTCATGGATTTGTGTATTGGCGGTTAAAGATAAGCTTGCTAGAAAGCGTGGTAATGAGGTTGTTATTTCTGGTGTCGTGACTGGACAATGATGTCTCCTTGACATTTCAGTCAACAAGCAATTTAAAGACCATTTGAGGAAGAAATATGAGCTCTTGTAGTTGTCAAAAACCTTCCATTGATACTTTCTGGTAAGATCAATAAAATGTCAGCATCAAAACTTGCAGAATGGATGTCAGTGTCTTAGAGGAATATACAGAGACAATTGTAGTGCTCTCTCTTTAAAGGGCTGCTTCCCCAATGCTGTGGAAAACTCAGAGAACAACATTGTGTAGAAAATCGTGGGTTTCAATGTCTGTGGTTTGAAACGTGATTCTGAAAATTCAAACTCTCATTACGATCAAGCTCCTTTATTGACATATATGAGTGATATATCATAAAAACTATACCCAAATAAGTCTAAAAGAGTTCTTTGGAGAAATATTTTATAATTCTAAGTGACACAAAATCATTGTGTTCTTGTTTCATTGGCATATTATTTCCCCTAGTAGTACACAAAATAATGATGTATTTTACAAACAATAGCATCCTTTTTTTTTCAATAGCCTATTCAGAAATAGAGGATGTGACCTTCACAAAGACTAAGAAAGAGCTTTGCAAGGCATAGAGTAAGAACAAGAGCTGAGAGGACAGGAAGTCGTGATTTAAGAAGAGGACAGTGGAATTTCAGAGGTGGGTTGATTCTTGATGAAAAGTCTTCTCCAAAATATGTGTCTTTGGAAGGTATCTATGCTCACCACTATAACACCAATGCCACACCCAAATATCTGTCTTTGGATACATCAAAACTCTATGAAATTAATGCCTTGAGCTGTTTCCTGTGTAAATATGAAATTCAAAAAATAACCCGGTAGTTTAATTAAATCTATGGCAATTATAAATGCCCTCAGGGGAGAAGAAATAGTTTCATGTTGAAGATGTTGCCAGACTGTGACATATTGACTTGATGGCTTGTATTTAAAGCCATAGGAAAAAGATAAACTGAGCATTGGAAATCTTAGGCCAATTGATATAACATAATATTCTCCTGCTTTTATGCAGTTATGCCATGGGTCTCTGTCTCACCCGCTGCTCCCCGCAGGAGTGTATTTCAGTGGATCCACCTGTTCTTCTCCCCACTGTGTCTCTGGTGAATCCTCTTACCACCTCCCCACAACTCTGGCCTATACGCCAGTTCTTCTACACATATACACACAAAAATTTCCTACCATAATGGGTTGGGAAGGAGATGACAATTTAGTTAATGTCATAAGTTAGCTTCAAACAGCCAAAAAGTAAGCTCAATAGCAGAATGATCTCTTGCCTCAGACGTCAACAGTCAGAGAAATAGCAGAGGATTCATCTTTTGCACATTGTAGGTCAGAGAGAGAGATATGGCCTTGACTGTTCCGGAAGCACTCAAAAAAAGTCTGTTTGTGTGAAGGTTTTCATAATAAGTAAATAGGGAGGGCACAGTCATGAGAATAGGGACAAATCAAAGTACAGCATGAGGAACAAAGCAATAATTTCAAGGAAATCCATTATTTATGAAAATACTTAGAACAACTCAAGTGAAGTAAGAGTTGGGCCATCGGACCTGACAGCTGCTGAACCTAAATCCCCTCTTCACACAATAGCACAGGCCACGGGGACAGGCTACGTGCCAGGGGGCTTGGTGGGGGGAGGGGGTCTAACCTTTGCGTGCCCTTAACATTAAGGGAAAGATGATCAAAAGAGAGAGTTGGCCACTCTGCACAGGAAATGGGCACAATCTCTAGCAAGTGAATATTGGAAAAGAGCCATTAATATTACATGGTTTAACCACTATAGGGCGAGGAGACATTTCCCCCCTAAGAATAATACAGGATTCACTGAAAAAAATATATTTTTTGGCTACACGGAAATGAAAACACTCTCACTACTAATTTCTTCTTTAAGCAAGAAAGGAAGGCAAAGCATACCAACTCCAAGCTTTTAAAGGAATATTGAATGAAAAAATAAGCACAAGTAATAAGTCTAATATCTTTAAACTTACTGTCTTATGATCAGTGGAGGGAAAAATATAAGAGAGTAACAAGGAAATGAGAGAAAATAAGTTATGACTCCCCTCCCAGACATGGTTGCCCCACGCGGGCTTCCCTACCCCCTGGCCTGACCAACTGTCCAGTCCTTCTCCCACCACCCATTCCCACACTTGCATTAAAAAAAAAAAAAGTTATGGCCCTCCCTGGTGGTGCAGCAGGTTAAAGCACAGCACTAAGAAGCTAAAGCCACTCCGGCATGAGTTCGATTCCCGCCTGCCCCAGAGGTGACCACATGGCGTGGCAGACCTCTCCTGCTGTTCCCCTCAGCAGTATATTTCGGCGATCTGCCTGTTCTGCTCCCCACTCTGTCTCTGGTGAATCCTCTCACCCTCCGCATCTCTGGCCTTTACCCCAGATCTGTATGCACAAATAAATAAATCTTAAATAATAATATAAAAAGTTACTCCAGACTTTCTTCAGGGACCTTTAGTTACAGGGCAGCCCAGTGTGAACTGGGCTACCTGTCTGTGGGTCCTCACCCACGCCTAAAATTTAGTTGTGCTGCAGGCACACAAAAGGGTCAATAATGGGTTTATTTACAAAAGGGGAAAAGAAAAGGAACAGCCCAGGGAAAGAAAGAGAGATACAAGGTAACTAGAATATCTTACCTGGTAGGCTGACTTGTAGCTCTAGTAACAAACTAACTGATAACCCCAGTCACACTTATCGAGAGAGACGGTTGGACAAAATGGCGCCCTATTTACTCCCCAAAGTCCCAGAAAGCCTCCTTAGCTCCGCCCTTGGGTCCTTGCAGTTCTCTCCCTGGTACTGCTGGGAGTTGTAGTTTCCAGTCACTAGAGTAGGGGGTAGAATCCAGAAAGCTGGAGTAGGGGGTGGAGTCCACAAAACTCTGCAGAGTTCCTCTAGGACATCCTTCCCCTTAACACTTTCACTCCAGTTGTCACCCAAGTTGCAGCAAGCCTCACTACGCTTTACTTTCCTAAGGTATTTAGAGTCAGATTTAAATAGCTCCCATTCAGCCCTCCCAACTCAGTAGTTTTTATAACTGTATTAGTTTTTATTGAGGTGATTGCTTTGCCTCGCTGTACCTGATTCAGAAGTCCAAGCTCATCCCCCTTCAGGTGTATGTTCCCACACCACCCCAGCCACCAAAGTCCCCATAAACCTCCAGCACAAGCCACGGGCTCCCGCCCACCTGTGAACCCATCCCTCTGTGCTCCCCCAAGTCCATATGCTGCATCTCTCCGTGGCGTCTTTGGCTTTCTTCTGTCTTGGATGGTGCCCTTTCCCCCACTCCAGCCCGCTCCTCCACCTTTGTCCTGAAGGGCGTCTCTGGGACTCTCTCAGTCTCTCAGCCAGCCCTTTCCCTCTAAACTTGCCTGCTATGTAACATAAACAAAAGATGTAACCGTGAAATGGTGTTTTGTATATAAACCGCTTTCTGCCCAGAATTCTTTTCAATCCTCACATTACTCTAGGAAATGGGTATTATGACTTTCTCACTTTTAAATCTTCAAGAGGTGAGGTGCTTTGTGAACACAAGGCGAGGCAGAGTGGAGACTTCCACTCAACACTTCGGTCTCAGGCTCAGCACCCACGCGGCTACTTTCTTCTCGAACCCACACACACGTTTCCCAGCCGGAGTGGAGGGCGCTTGTTAACAATCGCTGTGGCACTCCCAGGGCCTTGCAGGTGGAGGAATTGAGAGTTCCCAAGTCATCTCCTGCCAAGCCCTTCTCAGCAATGCACTCCAGGATGCCTTTCAATGACGGCTACTTTCCACATGCCATGACTTGCTCGAGGGTGACCTGTCATCCTGACTTGCTCGGGACTTTCCAAGTTTGGGAACTGAAAATCGGTCATCCTGGGCAAACCAGAAGATTGGTGACCTTGAGAAAGCTCTGCCCAGTATGGTGGGCAAAACTTGAGCATCACAAGTCCATGAACATTTTGGGGAATGGAGAACAACTAAAAGAATCAAATGCTGAGGAAACATACAGAAGGATAAGGCCAACAAGAAGCCCGCTGGGTTCAGCATCTAGAGCTGATGAAAGAGTAGCTTAAATAGGACAGCAAGGGTAGAAATTAGAGCGGCACCCAGGGCCACTGTCTGAAGTTCAAGCCAGAGGACTTTAGCTCACCTTCCTTCACTAACTAGAAAACTTGATAAAACATGTGAATCAACATCAGAGGCTGGACAACTGTCATGGCCACCCTGGAGAGATATGAGCTCACCAGAATGCAAGCTTTCTGCCTGGAGGCGTTTGCTGGCTCCTCACTCACAAAGCAAACAGTTTGCACTGAACTGAGGAACCAAAGACCTGGCTCCGAGTGGCAACCTCCGAGTGGCAACCTCCTTCCCTCTTTCCACTTACCCTGTTCTCTCTCTCCAAAGTATGAATTACCACCTGGCAGGATAAATTTGATTTCATCATCATTGTTATTCTCTATGTCCTTAGAGTCCCTCTTCAGAACACAATGGGTCTGAGCAGAAAGGCTACCCATTTTATTCACTGTTGTATTCCTAAGATAGTGTCTGTTATAGGCGCTCATTAAGTATTTTTGAATGGTCAAAACAAAAAACGGAGCAAGGAAGTAATCTCAGGAAACAGACAACTCTTGTGATAAATGTATGGCTGAGAAAAGAGAGAGAAGTCAGAGCCACAATAAGGCATAGAGTTTAAGGGATGGTGTCTGGTAGAGAAAGGGGGTATGGAAACAGGAACATGTTTGAGGTTTCCCGTTGTGACAATCAGGCTGATGAGTCACAACTTCTCAAGGTCCTTCTAAAGACTGAAGGTTGAGGTGTTCAGTGGGGGTGAAATTGTGGGAGAGCTGGGAGTGAGATTATTATGTTTCCAGAGAAATTTCACAACTCAAGATGGTTTGGGATGTCCATTGCTGCTTAACAATCACCCCCACACTGAGTGGCCCTAAAGCATAACAATGTATTATTTCTCTCACTTCTGTAATGTGGGTTAGCACCTCTCTAAGATGGCGTCTTCACCAACATGGCTGGAGCCTCAGTGGGGGTGATGGGAACAGCTTGGGACTGTCCTGGCTGCTCTGTGTAGCCTCTCACATGGTAAGCTTGAGCTTCTTCGAAGCATGGTTGTCTCAGGTTAACTTACTGATTTCTCAAAGAGAGAGAGTAGAAACCCCCACTTCTCTTGAGTTCAAAAGTCATACATGTCACTTTCATTGTGTTCTACGCATCAAAACAAGACATGATATCAACACAGATTCCAGATGAGAAGTAATAGACCAAACTTCTTGCTGTGGGGGTCATCTGAAGATACAGGGTGAGGTGAGTCTGAAGGTACAGGATGGGGGGGGGCATTTGGGAAGAGCCATTTTTAGAGGTTTGCTAGCATTAAGGATTAGAAAAGAGCCATTCTAAATGACAATGAAGTCCAAGGTGAAGTAATTGCTATGCCAGTGACCCAGTAGAGTGAAGATTATTGTCTCCAGAGGCTAGAAGATCAAGGAACTAGGAGTTGTAGTATGGTTAATATGAGTACCAGGGTACCCATGGATATTAGGAGATGGAAATATCCTTTGAAAGGTGAGACATGCTGGAGGAAAGATAGAGAGCTGCGTCAATGACAGATTTCAGAAGAGAAGGTAGTGATACCATTGCCCACAATCAGCAGAGTTTAGGGAGGGGATACTTCTTTGCAGCTCCTGTATGAAGAGGGACTCTGTTAAGAAGACTGCATCGAGCACAGAAATCCAGGCTTCAGTTCAGTTGATGAACTAGAGGGCCAAGCTGAAAATGTCAAAGACAAGGAGGGATTCCCAGTGGCAAAGGGTAGGTAGTAGCAGGCTGCATTTGGGGAAGTGTCATCCTGGCATTCAGCTAGGGGATGTGAGTGCAGAGACTTGCTAATAGAGGACTGCTAATACTGCCTAGAACAGATCAGATTGGAGGGCACAGAACATTAGTAAGAGGGGTACACCATCATGGACTCTTGCTTACTTTCATTCAAGAGGGTGAACATTGGTTGAATTATCCAGATTGTTATCAAAATTTTACACTCTGTTGCTTCTGAGTTTGGACTCATCAATTTGCCTCCCTTTAAGTTTCCCTTAGGTTGATTTTGAGGGTGGGACTAAAATTTGGGGTACAATAGATTTGAGACATACAGCAAAGGAGGGAAGGGAGAGGGGTCAACATGGGAGCCAAGTGCTCAAGAGAACCGGGTGATGGTCTGCGGGGGATGTGTTAGTGGGGGTGCTGCAGCAGTTACGCCAGAGGGAGCAGCCGAGTACTGCGCCCAGGTGAACGCCAATGTGAGAAAGTAAACTAAGAAAAACAATGATGAAGGATGAAAAAAGGGGTCACAGAGAACATTACAAAGGACAAGGAAGATTTGTCTCAGAGAAGACGGATAACGGAAGACTGATGCCTACAATCCTAAACACTCCTCTTTCGAAGGAGCAAGAAACCGGCACTTAGGATGATAAATCTAATTAGCCGCTGAGGATGTTCCTACAAGCTCTTTCTCCTCCAAGTGAAGGAAGGAAGCACAAGACGTAAGACATTTGTGCTGCTGTAGTTGCCAAACCAAACCAGAATTAACAAAAGATCTTGCCAAAGGTTGCTTTGTTTTGTGTTTTGGTTACACACCTTGAGTCAAAGCTTCCCAAGTACTTGCACACCTGTAGCTCTCTTACCCCACAAGGTGAGCAGAAAGCCCAGCGCCTGACGCTGCATCCCCCATTTGCACGTTTACCGAATTTTAGAAGATGCAGTGAAATAGCATAGCTGCAATCTGCGTCCAGTGAACTATTTCCGTGTTTATTTTGTTTGTGTTTTTCCTTTTCCTCTAAAGAGGTAAAATACGCCAGCGATGACTCAGTGGAATGTGTTTCTCAGTGGGAATAGCCATGCACAGAGTGGAGGAAAGAACAGGGCAGCCTCAGGTTTGAGCCAGTCTTACCTGGCGTGCAGCCCGGTGAGGAGCAGGAGGGAATGTGAGCGCCTCTCCCACCTGTGGGGAACGACATTGCTCAGGCTTTCCAATGACATGAACGTTCCCAGTCCTCTGCCCCCAGCACCGAAAGCCTGCAGGAAGGCAGCCTGGCCTTTGCCAGTGGACCGTGGCTGCCAGGGAGTGGGGGAGGGGGGAGTAGGGGAGACCCTGCCTGCTCTCTAAGTAACGTAATATGTCACACGATGAAATCAGATGTCCACCGAGCTCCCTGGCCTAACACTTAGAAGTCATCTGACACTTAGTCAACTTCTCTGAGGCACAGTGATGACTGACTTAAGACAATCCAGTCAGAAGCATCTGGAGAAAACCCTCCAACCCCACCTGTATAGCAGCTTCCCCAGGGGACAGAGTCATTTCCTTCCATGAAAAAAGGTAATTCCCTCTCCACCCACACCCACCCCCAGGCTCAAGGCTGAAAATGGTTTAAAACGAAATTAATGTCCTGAAATTTTTTTGGTAATATTTCAACAACATGACCCCGTTTTCATTCCTCAGATAATAGGAAAGGTTTACATAACAGGGCACAAGAACGGGAAGAAGCCAATCTATTTCCCCCCATATCGGCTAATGATCTCTTCTCATGTCTCTGGGGAACGCAACACTTAGCCTACTTCCTCATAACCTCTCCATTGCAGCCCAGGCCTTTTATACACACCGCACCCATTATACTTTCTCTCTGGAGGCAAACGAGGTGACGTTTGGCTTTCTGGAGCCTTCTTCCCATAGCTGTGGTCAGGGGCTGCCTCTTGCCCTTGTAGCTCAGTGGTTTCCCTCTGCCCTTCCCCGAATCACCACCAGAGCTCCCTGGCCCCGCCTGATCTGCTCAGTACCCCAGGCCCATCCCAGGCTGGGACTGGGTCTGAGGGGAGAGGAGGAAATGGCCAGAGCCAATGTCACACAATGAGGCTTAACAGATTCTTCTGGGAAAGAGACTCTCTTCCCCCAGCTGGATTTGAGAAGCTGGAACTATGCCTCTATTTTGTGATAATGTAGTCTGCAATGAAAGTCACCCCAACGGGAGAGAGAGCTGAGGAGACAGAGCACTTGCCCAGTACGTGGGTGGAGCTCGAACCTAGGGAGGCCTGCAGCAAATCCACCCTGCACCTTTCAATGAGCCATTAAGTCTTCTTTTCCTTAAGAGAGAATTTTGCAACCAATACAGTCGTACCTGCAACTCAAAGCCTCATTCCAGAGAACTGTTTCTAGATGCCTGCTATAGCTCTCTTTTCTTTTAGCACACTAAAATAATTCTCTCCTATCTGACTATTCATGATAGCCAAATGTGGAAACAACCTCATCAGATGAATGGGTGAAGAACATGTGGAATGTTAGTCATCCCTTAAAAAGCAGGAAATTCTGCACTAGGTAACAACTTGAAAGAAACTTGAGGTTGTTAGGCTGTGACATAAGCCAATCACAGAAAGATATGAGTTATCTTCAACACGTAAACTCTTTTTTTTTTTAAGATTTATTTATTTATTCATACAGAACTGGGGTACAGGCCAGAGATGCGGAGGGTGAGAGGATTCACCAGAGACAGAGTGGGGAGCAGAACAGGCAGATCGATGAAGTACACTGCTGAGGGGAGCAGCGGGCGGGTCAGGAGAGGTCTGCCACGCCATGTGGTCTCCTCCGGGGGCAGGCGGGAATCGAACTCATGCGGAAGTGGCTTTAGCTTCTTAGTGCTGTGCTTTAACCCGCTGCGCCACCAGGGAGGGCCCAACATGTAAACTCTTTAATTCATAGAATGAAAGAGAACCTGCCTGCAGAAGAAGGAGAGGATGCAGGCGTTGCTAGTCAAGGAACATAACATTCCACTGAAGCAGAATGAGGAAGTCCCTGAGGACTCTTGTACAACATTGTGTTTTTCGTTGACCACACTGCATTGTACACTTTAGAAAGTGTTGAGGAGGTAACGCTTGTGTTGAATTTGCCTTCTCACCACAGTAAAATAAAACTTTTTTGAAAGGCTGAGGGGACTCAAAGCTGGAGCCTTGGCGGTTATGCATAATTACAGAATAAGACCATGTGCATGAAAATAGGAAAATGTGAAAAATGATAGAAACCCCAGAGTAGGGGGGCTAGTTGGGAAAGGGAAAACCCAGCTAAATTTTTTGACATTTTATTCAAGTGCACTGTTAGAGCAGTGAACATTTCTGGCCTTTTCAATCTTGGGCATCCTGTTGACTCTGAATTTTCAGCCATCATCATGAAGGACTCCCTGTGGGCTACCCCACTCTCCCTGTTCCTGGAGATCAGCTTCCTTTACCTTCCTGCCCTGTCCGTGGTGGGTTAGCATAACTTAGCATGCCACTGGAGCACTTTGGTAATATTCAAGTGCCATTACATTGCATATTGTTGTCATGGTTAATAATAATAATAAGGAATAATGTTTCTGCCCCACGGATGGACTTTGGCTCAGAGACAAATGTCTCTCTGGCTCATCTGCCTGTGTCTTACCCAGAACATCCAGGAATCCCTCATCCACAACCAATATTTCAAGAAGGATTTGTCACACTGTGTTGTGAACTCATAAAGTTTATGACACGGCTTGTAGCTGCTCATTTACTAATACCAGTGATATTTAAAGCTCTTAATAGTGAAGTCCTGGGCCACTCGCCGCCCGGCCCTTTGCTGTCCTATATCCTGTTGAGACAATTGAGGTCACCTCCCTTTTCCAGTGCGCACATTCATATTTAACATGACCTAGTGGCAGCCAAGCCATAGCTGGCAAGCTGGGGACTTCCAGCACCCCCTAGACCTCTCAAGGTCCTTTGCAAAGCTGGCTGTTTGAGCAAGGAAGTCTTTTTTCCGCCTCTCTTCTTAGAAGGAAATAAGCAGGGATGCCTTAAAGCCTGTGAGGTCAAAGGGCCCCTGGCATCTCTCAGAGCTTCTTAGGAAGTCCCAGCCATTGGGCTCTCCTGTGTGGGCAAGTGCCAAATGAGAAGTAATATCAAAGGGCCCTTATGTTAGGGTGAGGGAGTTTTTGCCCCCCCACCCCCACCCCAGGAAGGAGGACAATTGATTTTATTGGTACCTAAAGATAGGAATCAGCTTCTAATCTCGGAAGACCACACTTACTCTGTGGTCGTAACAGTGTCAGAAGGTGGGGCTGGGTGGAGGGAAGGACGGTCTGTTCTAGCTTCTGCCTGTGTTTCTCCTCACTTGTGATGAGAGTCCCATCTCACTTGTGATGGCCATCGTGCCCAGAAAGAGGAGTCCAGGAATGCAGCAGAAAGCCCCCACTGGAGGCTAACTGTCAGTGGACACTTAAATCCATCCATGCTGCTGCTACTGACTTCAGAAAGAAGTGAAAGGCGCTGCTAATAAAATGGCTTTGAAGGCCTCTGATCAGAGAGTAAGTCTGGGTGTTGTCTGTTCTCTGTTTCTTTCCTCCTGGGTGGTCTCATTTGCCTATTGGTGAGCTTGACAGATTCCCTGGAGAACAAATTTCTGGGGGCCAAAAAAAAAGCTCAAGAATTGTGCAATTGGAGCTGGCCTTCTAGAAGTCTGGTGTTTTGAGCAAGGGAGATGACTTCTGCTCCAGGGCTGGGTGCAGGCTTGGGGAGCCTGGAAGGACCCCAGGGGGATCGGCAAAGAGACAAGAAAGAGACCGAAAAGCACCAGATTTTCTCTGCCAGTATTTGGGCTTGGCCAGCAGAACTGTGTGGTTTACATTCAGAGGTCAGAAGACAGAGGCAGTGTGAAAATGCTGGAATTCAGTCGACGTATTTTTTTTATTATAGTAAAACATATATGTAGAATAAAAATTACCATTTTACCAATTTTAGGTGGACAGTTCAATGGTGATAAATCAAGACTATACAGTAGTGTACACTACTATGACTGCAATAAAAGGGAAAAGAAAAACTATGTATACATTTTTAAAATACATATTGCCATGTAATCATTACCACTAGGTCCAGAACTTTTTTATTTTTCCCAACCTGAAACACTGCACCCATTGAAAAATAACCCTCCATTTGGAATGGTTCTGTTATTTTAGCTACTGTTAACAGTGTTATTATCACTGAGGTTAGACTGATATCTGCTTGAATCCTGCTTTCCACTGATCGGGCTACATGGCTGGATCGTAAGCTCAATCTGTATTTACTGACTTGCACAATCACCATATTGTTCTCCACAGTATCTGCACCATTTTGCTCACACCAGCAATGCACACGAGTTCCAGTTTCTCTAGATGCTCACCAACACTTGTTACTTTCTTTTTTCTTGATTATCCTAATGGGCGTGAAGGGAATGTTAGAGTTTGACCTACTCCAGTAAAGAAATCTCACAACATCTGTCCAACCGGAGTTGGCCTCATTTCTAAGGGTGATGGAGTCAGAAGTTAGACTAGATAAGTGCGAAACCCCCTCCGAAAGTGAGTCTATGAATCTGGGACAGGCAGTGGCATTTAGGACCTTGCTTCTGTTCAGTCTGATGTGCCTAAGATAACAATCTCTGCGTTGCAGTCATTTATCAGAAGTTCTTTATAGCTAAAGGAGAGACCACAAACTGGTAATCCCCAAATCTGACCTACAGATAAGTTTGGTTTTGTGCATAGCTCCCAAGACTTGGAGAGTTCTCAATAAAATTTAGATTTTTGGCTTCTCTCGAAAGTGGCGGCACAGGCACAGGGAGACTGGAGTGGAGAAACAGGAGGCAGCTCACCATCCTGCTCAAAAGTGGTTAACCCACTCCCGCCCATGGCTACGGTCCATTCACACAGGCTGTCAGCAAGGAGAGAATGGTGACCTTAAGCACTGTGTCCTCTAGGGCTTTCGAGAAGATATAAGCTCTTTGACGAAAGCATCTGCAACTAGAGACACGACCACATTTATCATTTTTTCCACTGTTCATATGTTCCATTGTTTTGTTTTGTTATTTTTAAACAAAAGTAAATGCTAAAGCCTAAAGGGTCCCCTTGAAAGCCTTTTACAAAAATGACCAGGACTTTCCTCTGTGATCTTCATTGCCAAGCTGTGGGGCGCGCGGTGGTTCCCCCACACTGTATACCCAAGTCTCCCCACACTGCACACTAGTGTGGAGAGGGCAGCCGTTGCTTCCCACAATGTTGTTATTAAACCTCTTGTCTATATGTGGTGATGTGAATGCAGTTGTCCAATGTGGTAGCTAACAGCGCAACCCAGGCTTAAAATAGTGTGCAATTAAAAGCTTCATTCGTTCACAGCACACAGAGACAACCAGACTTTCTTGTGATTCTGGTCCTTTCAAGGGTAAGATTCCAGCTTAAGATTTAACATTATCAAACTTGTATATATATGGGCATGGTTTGGATGTATGTTTTTGTATAGGGAAGCCTTTTTCTGAATTCACAGGAAAGCCAGGTTTTACAGAATAAATTATGTGTCTGATGTTACTCTTTCTTCTTCTTCTTCTTTTTTAATGGTGCTTTCTTGTCTGTTTTGGACAAAGAGGAATGTCAAAGAGACAAAGGGCAGTCCTCATTCAGAAATAAACTTTTCTATAGGACAGTAACACAGACCTGAAAATAATCCAGGGTGTGCTGTGATTTATGACAGATGGACACCAAATAATACTGGGTCATCTATTTTGTTTCAGGCACAACAATGGGGATGGAGGATGGAGAATAGTTTGGCTTAAAACAAATCAAATCCTAAAAACCTCAATAAATGTTTTATAAGTGAAATTCATAACTGAATGAATACCACAATGCTTAAAATTCCTGTTATTACAGTCACTGCATTGGGGCAAAGCATAGGGAATCCAGAAAGCAGAGGTAATATATTCAAACTTATGCTCTAGTAGCCAAAGAAAATGGAAACTTATTCCCTGGGAGTCTGAAGAGAGAGCCTGAAGAGTTTTCTGGGTAAAATATTTTTGAGTTCTTATATTTTGACTTAATATTCATTCAGGGTTTAGTTGACATATCATCAGAGGCAAATACTCACTTAGGATTTCACACACAGACCTCATCTGAATCCCACACCCAACCCCACACCAACGACAGTGATTGTCGTCACCCCCGGTTTCAATGAGAAAAACCCAGGTATGCTATATACCACCTCTTTTAAAAAGTATGTTTCAAATTTTTGAAAGTTAAACTTTCCCCCAAGAAATATTTCCCCCAAGCAAAGGGAGCATTCCAGAAAGGCGATCGTGTTTATCCTATGACATCTATACTTTCTGGCTATGTGATATGTACCTGCATTAGAAAAACATGACACCCAGCTACTTTTACTGATGAAGACATTGCCATTGATTTGCTAACACACACACACACACACATTTCTTGCCACGGTTTACAATGTTTTGATTTTAAAATTAAAGGAATTACAGCAATATGTTTCCACGAGGTGGAAATTTTTAAAAATAAAAGCATAAGGATTTTCTGGGAAGTAAGGGGTGACGAACATTCATATTTTGAGTGGAGAGAGATGGTAGCTGCCCCCTCCCACCTCATCCAGAGAAGGTGGGCTTGAGGGAGCATGGGGTACTTCTGGGAACTAACAGAGATGGTGCTGCTGAGCGTGTAAATGGCACCCTGTAGGCTGCAGATGGGGACTGAAGCTGGCAGGACATGCAAGAAGCAGTCACACTGAACTGCTCTGCTTGGGTCACACCAAATTTGCTCCGAGGAGGGACCTGAGATAGTTTTAGATTCTAGGGGGCCAAGCTTGTTTAGGGGCTTTGTAAAAATGCTCTACTAGAGGCCCTCCCTGGTGGCGCAGCGGGTTACAGCACAGCACTGAGAATCTAAAGCCGCTTCCACATGAGTTCAATTCCTGCCTGCCCCGGAGGTGACCACATGGCGCGGCAGACCTCTCCTGACCCGCCCACTGCTCCCCTCAGCAGTGTACTTCGTCCATCTGCCTGTTCTGCCCCCCACTCTGTCTCTGGTAAAGCCTCTCGCCGCTCCTGCACCACTGGCCTGTACCCCAGTTCTGTATGCACAAATAAATAAATCTTAAAAAAAAATGCTCTACTAGATCAGTCTGGATCAGTCTGGTGGGACGGCCATAATAAAGAGCCACAGAAACGCAGGCTTAGACAAGAGGGTTTATTTTCTCTTTCCGGAGCCTGGAAGTCGCGGGGGCAGACGGGCAGGTTCTGGCGAGGCTGCATGTCTTGCAGACAACCACATCTCTGTGTGTCCTCAGCCTCAGAGACAGAGAGGTGAGACACACAGGAAAACAGACCGACATGCACAGAGAGGTAGACAGGGACAGCGGATGAGACAAAGACAGAGACACACTTAGAGGCCGAGCGAAAAATAGGAGAGGCAGAAACAGAAAGACGGAGGGAGAGAACTCTTCAGTGTCTCCAACTATAAAGGCGATAGGACGTCAACATAGGAATGTTGGGGGGACCTGAACACTACTACTGATTATGGGCTGGGGGCTGTCGTTACTTCTCACAGTCTCGTGTCCTGCTCTCAGATTCCTGGCTGGCCTGGGAAATGTCTGGTTTAGGGATTATGGAAATAATGAAGAAGGGCTAACTAAAACGAACCACGGGCCGGTGAATGCTACAGGATAGGGGATAATCTCTGTTTGCCAGCCAAAGAGCCGGGGCGATGCAAAGACTCCAGGTCAGTTCTGTGGGGCACAGGGCAGGGCACAGTAGGAAGGAGAATTGGGAGAGGCGAAGCTAGAGGCGAAGCTAGAACCCCAGCAGGATGGCAATTACCAGTGCCAGAAACCTACTTCCCTTTCTCCTGCCTGTTTTTCTGGTAACTTTGGAGATGACTTTGCTCTCTTTACTAATGTAGCCATCGATATGTCCCTTGGGAGCTCAAACTTGTCTTTCAGGGAACTGGAAGCAATACTTTTTGGGGAGCACAAGGCCATCTGGGTTTCCCCATTAGACAAGGCTCTTAGCCCCCCGGGAATGCTTCGAGGTCTCTGCTCCTCGTGTGCCTGCCTGATGGATGGAGGGGGACCACAGGTCTTGAGCGGCAGGACTGGTGCATAATCTTGGGGCCTATATCCCCCAAGTGAAAGTGGTCTAATTATCCAGCCTGGAGCAATTCCTCTTCTGGGCCATGCCTCAGTTTCCCCAGTCATAACATGAAGAAATGGTTCAGACAGTTGACATGAAGACGAATCAGAAGGTCCTCGCTGACAAGTGTGTTCTCCACCCTCCACCCCAGGCCTCAGAAGCTGAACGAGGCGCTTGGACCAAGCAAATGTCACAACACAGCTTCCCATGAACACCCTATCAAGACCAAAACTCCCCCTGGAGTTGGAATAACTGAAGAAGTGGCTGGTCTCCTAACCTTTCTCTACAACAACTTGGCATCAGAGGAGCTGGCACCTCTCAGAGCGCTCATTTCTGGGTGCACAGCCTTTGGAAGTCAACTGTGCCCCATGACGTCTGTGGTCTGGCGCTCAGGCCCCCTCGGAGGGAACAATAGGGCCGCTGGTCCTTGGCCTATGGGAACAGGACAGGTGCCAAGGCAGGCTGGTCCAGGAGCTGTTTACACAATAAACGTCCACGCTGCAGCTCTCCTCTCCTGGCGGGACTCCACGGCCCCGCACTAATGCATTCACCAGGGTCTGTTTACCCAAAGGACACTGGCCGAGCCAGCCGCGCCCAGATCCCAGGCCAGTTCGTGCTCTCGGCTGATCCATTCTGTTCTTTCCTGGTGTTTTCAGCAATCGGTAGGTATCACTGTTTGTCCTGAACATGTCATCACAGCCCGCGTTCCCCACAGTCCTGCGGAGGGGAGCGCCTGTCACGGAGGGGAGCTCCTGTCACGGCGAGGCCAGGAGAGGAGGTCTCCGCGGGGCTGTGCTGTAGGGTGCCCCTCGTCCACGTGGGAATGACCCCGTGACCCACGCTCAGGAGCTGGGTCGGGCCACTCATGGTGTGTGCTGTGAGAGTAATGGATTTGCTCTGCTATGGTGACATCCTCCCAAGGGGCCGCTGAACCCCACTCGAGCTTTCTGTGAGGCGACCGGGCAAGGGCAAACGGACACGGGCTGGCACTGAAACCGGGGTTGTATTTGGGTCTCCGAAACCCTCTTCACCGACCGACAAACGTTTTATTTTTTGAAATGCTTGCAACACGTCTGCTAAGAGCTGTAGCTCCTTTTCTGCTGCCTTTTTGGCCTTGGAAGGATTTCTGGTTGTATTCCAGTTTCTATATTCTCAATAAAGAATTTCTGGTTTGCAAAAGTTATTTTATAATTTTAAAAAGTTTCTTGCTGGGCCCTCCCTGGTGGTGCAGCGGGTTGGGATACAACATTGTAGGCTGGCTGCAGATGCTTCAGTGGGAGTTCGATCCCCACCCCAGAGGTGACCCACAGGGCGCAGCAGACCTCTCCTGACCTGCCCACTGCTCCCCTCAGCAGTGTACTTCATCAGTCGGCCTGTTCAGCTCCCCACTCTGTCTCTGGTGAATCCTCTCACTGCCCCTGCACCTCTGGCCTGTACCCCATTGTACCCCAGTTCTACATGCATAAATAAATAAATCTTTTAAAAAAAATAACCTTAAAAAAAGTTTCATGCTAGTCACCATTATTATCTTTTATTTAGATGTTAATAGAACCTTCTGGAAGTAAATCATATCCAACCTGTGCAGAATTTCCCATATAAAATATTTAGATTCCCTAATTTTGTGTGTTGCTTTGTCAAATCCTTCTGAGTTCTGGTTTGTAAAACCAGTTTGCTCAAATCCACTAAGATGCACCAAGATTCCTCCACTGTTTCCAAAGTCTGAGCTCTGATTTTCCAGAATAGCAGATAGTTACCAGCTGGAGCTCAGCTAGGAGCATCACCCAACACTGCCCTCCAGTTTCTCGTCTGTGAAACACCAGAGCCAACCCAAGTGGGCCTCAAGGCCCTGCTGCCACAGACTTCTGTGGTTCTCATTTGAAGCTCTAATTTCCCCTCTTTATTAAAAATATTAAAGAATGGCATTGCATGATAGAAGAGAGGGAGTTCACAATCCCTAATTCCCAGATCATTCTCATTTGCTGCTTTATAGGAAAGTACTCTGAATCAATCAAAAGGCACAGCGAATCCGTCAGCACCCAAAAAGACACAGCTGGAGTTCCAGGTAAAGCCTCACCAGTCATGCAACACTCAACAAAATACAATTTGGCAAGAAACTAAATGGCAGCCACTGGCCTGACCCACAAAAGAGGGGGGCGTGCAGAAAGCTGGTGGTTGGCGTCCACTCCCATTTATTTATTTGCTGATCACCAAAAGCCAGAATGCTGGCTGTGCTCCAGTTGTGTTCCTGGTTATGTCTCTGGCGTTTCTGGCACAACAAGCTGAGGAGTATGTGTGGAGGGCCCTCCCTGGTGGCGCAACAGGTGAAGGCGCATAACTTTGGTGCTGTCTGCAGCCACTGCAGCCCAAGTTCAATCCCTGGCCAAGGAGGTGTCCCACGTGGCGTGGCGGACCTCTCCTGACCTGCCTGCTGCTCCTCTCAGCAGTGTGCTTCGCTCGGTCTGCTGTTCTGCTCCCCACTCTGTCGCTGGTGAAGCTTCTCACTCCCGCAACTCTGGCCTGTAATTTATATGCATAAAAAAAGCAAATCTTAAAAACAAAACAAAATAAAACACTGGACGTTGATGAAGAGAAATGGACTCAGAGTTGATCTGGGGGGAGAAGGGCTGTGGACAGAGCTGGGAAGGGACTTGCAGGAGATGGCCTCAATCTGAGACAGGTTGGGGGAGCCTGGGCCAGGCAGCCAAGAAGTACTTTAAGGCACCAGACAAATCAGTTGGGGAAATGCATGAAACTGGGGAGCAGCTGTTGCGGGGAGCTTTCATCCACACAAACAGAAAAAAAAAGGCCTGGGGAAGCTAAATGGATAGAGGAGCTGACAGGAAGGAGCGCAGAGAAGGGAAACTGACCTACTCTAACGGCCATTACCCCAAGAGGGGACTGAGCGGAAGAACTACTGAAGAAGCTCCCATAAAGAACTCAGACTGAGGAATCTGGATGAAAGACACCCAACGTGGCCAGGAGAGTCTCCGTGGGCGCTTGCTGTAGGGTCACATGCTGTGCATACCCACCGCCTTTGAAAGCATCTTTTATCTAAACCGTGGCAAAACTCATGGATCCCAGCCAGGCTCTCCCCTCGCAAGAACACAGTACAGATAACAGTAGGAGCCGCCCCTCGTCCACGAGGGCTGGGCATCGTCACCAGAGGCTGATTTACAACGCGAGGCCCAGGCCAGGAGAGACGCCAGCCCCATCTCTGCTCCCGGACAGGCACTCGTTACTTAAAATGCCAGACTTTGAGGGCAGGGGCGTCCCTGCCTTACCTCTTGAGGCAGATGGCTCAGGCCTGCTGGTTTTACTTGCTTGGAGGGTCTGAAGTCAGAAGAGGTCTGAACCCCCTGCTTAGAGGACTGGACACCCCATTTCAACTGACTGGTGCACCTACTTCTCCCATGGAATGGTGAGTTTTATGGGCCCGCAGGACTGGGCGAGGATGTTCAGAGAGTTGTCAAACATGACATTTGGGCGTGTCCCGGAGGGTGGAGGGCTTTTCAGGAGGATGTTAACGTTTGAATCCGGAGAGGAGTCAAGCATGTGCCCTGCAGGAGGGCGGAGGCAACATCCAATGGGGGTGTTCGGGGAGGATCTGAGCAGACATAGAAACTGCAGAAGAGGTGAATTCGCTTTCTCTGCTGGAGTCAGAGCACCCTTTCTCGCTGCTGGGCCATCTAGAACCAACACCACCGGCCCCCAGGGCTCAGGCCTCCAGGCTTGAACTGAGTCACATCACTGGCTTCCTAGGTCCTCCGGCTTGCCTAGGGCAGAACCCAGGGGGACTTCTTGGCCTGAATGAATCTCCCCTGACCTATGTCCTCTGGGTTCTGTATCCTGAAGAGCCCTAGATAATACATCCCCTGGTGTCTCATAGGGGTGCTCCTGGGGGGAGCTAATCTTGGGGCCCAGAAAACCAATCTCGCTCCTGGAGCTAAGTAGCTTTCATTTGTGAGATATGTAAACACATTTACAACTGAATTCCAAGATCTCTAGTAAAACACCCATTCGAGTTCTTATTTTTTTTTTTCTTTTTAAACTACATCTTAATTAATGTCTAAGGCAGTGATTCTCAAAGTTTTTGGAATAAGGACTTCTTTGCACTCTTAAAAGTCATTGAGGACCCCAATGAACTCTTGTTTAAGTGGTTATATCTATTGGCATTTATTACATTTCTTAAAACTGGAATTTATAAATATTTATTTAGTCACCCATCCATAAATAACAATAATAAAGTCATTACAAGTAAACACATTTTAATGAGAAGTAGCTATATTTTTCAAAGCAAAATATTTAGTGAGAAGTGGGGGTGTTGTTTTACATTTCTATAAATCTCTACCATGGCTGGTTTAAATAGAAGACAGCTGGATTTTAATATATACTCCTGCATTCAATCTGTTGTGATATGTTGCTTGGTTAAGGACAAATAGGAAGAAAATCAAGCCTCACACAGATCTGTAGGTGGAGGGAAGGAGAAATATTTTAATAGCTTTTTCAGGAACTCCTCTGTGACACTACCCCCAATTGATGAGTGGCATTTTCTTTAAATTTCCTTATAGTCGGGAACCTGAAACCTTATCAATGAACTTTATATACTGATATTAAAATCCATTGTCTATTTTGTGCTTTGAATGGACCTTTTGCTCCAGCATGATTTCGTAATATCACATATTGGTCGTTTGGAAAGCTGAATTATATATGTGGCTGGACGAAAATGTTGACTCAATCTCCAGAAGTCACTTTCATTAATATTACCAGCGATGGGCCCTTCCTGGTGGCACAGCGGGTTAAAGCACAGCACTGAGAAAGAAGCTAAAGCCACTTCCGCATGAGTTTGATCCCCGCCTGCCTCGGAGGTGACCACTGGCCCGCCCGCTGCTCCCCTCAGCAGTGGACTTCGTCGATCTGCCTGTTCTGCTCCCCACTCTGTCTCTGGTGAATCCTCTCACCGCCCCTGCACCTCTGGCCTGTACCCCAGTTCTGTATGGATAAATAAATCAATCTTAAAAAAATATATTACCAGCGATGTCATGTGAAATTCTGGTGGCATTAAAAACTGCCAAACTCAACGGTGGATACAAGTATCTCAAATTCTAATTTTCATCTGAAAGTGTAGACACGGTCATTGCTAAAAAATACCATGAGTCGTTTTCCTTGAGGTTCCAGGCTGGCCCTTCATTTCTGGAGAAATACCCACAGTGTGTCTTCCAGACATTCTTTTGAGTAAAAATACTAGTCCGTGAAAAGGCAGCAGCTGTTAGACCCTCTGGCTGGTGAGCTCTCTCAGACACTCAGAAGCAGAGGTATTTCTCAAGCACCTACCTTTGTGTCCCGCCAACATATTTCAAAGTCTTGTATTCAAGGATCAAGATTTAATAATGAAATTTTTACAGTCCCATCAAGGGCTTAAAAGAATCTTTTTTTTTTCCCCTCTAGGTACCCTGATGGGGAAGATGCAAATAACTACTGATAACATTTGGTGCTACTTGATTGAGCCAAGGAGTCAGCACTTATTCCCATTGCTCCTGCATACCTACTCCAGGTCCACCAAATGAAAGGGCCACTATCATCTTAGTATTATGATGAAAATGATTTTGATGTTGCGGACCCCTCAGCAGTCTCTACACCACTGGAAAGGAAGTGCCCCTCTCTCTGCAGGACCCCCCAGCAATACTGATTTAGACCGAAGTGACCATGTAACAGTGAGCATTTATGAAGTATCTTCTAGGAATGCACATTTTTCACGAAAATTTATTTTACTCTTACCTTTGAAAGGTGGTGGAGACGGGGAAGGGGAGACAGCGTTGTAATGATTCAGATCAAATATGGTTTTAGATCTTATACCATAGGGCTGAATCAAATGTTCAATAGAATATTCCAATAAGGCGACCACCGTGAACAATAATCCATTTTTAGTGGCTCCTGCATCTGTGCATCCAAAAGGCACAGATCTCCCAAATTATTTATTCAGTCAATTTTGAAATCCATTGTAGCAACCTCCAGCTATCTATCTTGCTAATATTTTAGGTTAAGACTAACGTTACAATTAGTTTGTGTCCCGAGCACACAAGCATTGGAGGGGGACACTTGTGTCCTGGAAGATACTGTCTAGTGGCAGAAAGACAGCAAGCCGAGACTTCCGCTGAAATTGCTCCGTCCCTATTTCCATTTTCCGTTCTTGTGTACTACTTCAAGTGATTTTTGGAAAGTGGTAGAGGTATGAATAAATTCAATTTTAAAATGCTTTTGGCTGTTGGTAGAACACCTACATAATTAAAAGTTGACAGCATTTGCCTGCATGCCTTTAAAAGGTCGCAGGAAATGTACTCCACTTTGAGGAAAGGCCTAAAGTGTGTTTTCAATTACAGTGCACTAAGCAATGCAGGAAGAGGTGGTGGCGTGTCTCTGCAGGAGGAATGTCCCCCATCCCCTGGCCCAAGGCTCTCTGCGAGCCCACAGAGTGTTAAGAGCCTTGTACTCATGTGGCGTTAGATTTCAAGACTGTACACACACGGGACAGGCAGCCCGTTTGGAGTGGGTGGTCTCTGACTTACCACCAACCGATGCGACTGATGGTTGTCGAAGTTGTGGCAAGTTGAGTTTAGCTGGTGTTGAAGGATGGTTTTATTTCAAGCCATAGGCCATAGCACAGGGAAACAAGTGAACTACCTGTTCACTTAAGCCCACCTTTCAGGAAGAATTTGGTTAAAGATGCTGTTCCATTTTTTTTAAAAAAAGATTTATTTATATATGCATGCAAGAACTGGGGTGCAGGCCAGAAGTGCAGAGGACGAGAGGATTCACCAGAGACAGAGCGGGGAGCAGAAGAGGCAGATGGATTGAAATCTAACGTGGCCCAGGGGAGTAGTGGAGAAGACAGGTCTGCTGCGCCACGTGGGTCAGCTCCCTGGCCGGGGGTCGAACTCATGCTGCAGTGGCTGTGGACAGCCTCACAGTGCTGTGCTTTAACCTCTTGCGCCACCAGGGAGGTCCCAGGTGCCGTTCCATTTTAAACCTGATGTCTCTGTTTGGACAGAGGATGGAAGTGAAGCGGGCGTTGCCGATCCTGCTCTAGATGGTGTCGTCACCAAGAAGCTAGATCCTTGGGGGAGCTGGCAGTGTGAGTTTCATCCTGAGATTTCATTATCAATGAAAAAATCCTTTTGGGAGCAAGAACACTCTTTAAGCTGCTCCAATAAAAGCATGTAAATAAAGACTTATTGTTCCTTTGAAGGGTCAGGTAGGCATTCAATTCCATGACCGTCTGTCTGTCTGTCTGTCTGTCTGTCTGTCTTTCCCACTAGAGACGTGAGAATTGAGTCAGGTTCGAACCTCCAGAGGTGCTGGCTTTAGAGGCAGTTTCCAGAGGGTCCCGTCAGTACACTCTCACCGGTGCCCTTAACACATCCTCACGGAGGATGCTTCTCCGCCTTCTTTGATTTTAAGAAAGGACTTTTTTAAAATTGGTAAGAAAATATTTAACATAATAAGGTGATGAGTCAGAGTTTTAAAAAAGCTAAAAAGGGAACATGTAGTGACACTGGTGCACCTTTTTATTTTTTGGTTACATCTGACTCATGACACAGAATATATTCTGCTATGTTCAAAGTTTCCTCGCACAAAGAGAGTTTTATGAAACAACTCTTCTTCAGACCACTTTTACTTCAATTATAGTTGCAGGTTTTGGAGTTTAAATCATTAACAACCTCTGAGTGAACTTTTATCCAAATGGCTTCAAGTCACAAAGAGAACAGTCCTCTTTCACCAAGTAGCTTTTGTGTTACAGTGAGACTCGTCCTTTTCTATTTTTTCTCCTTTATGTCTCTCTTTGAAGAAAGAAGTGTGATTTGTAAAGTAATGAAAGTATGTATCAGTTCGTGAAAAACGGCTTGGTGGGCTCAAGGAAATTTCCTGAACCTACATTCTAGCAGGGGGAAAAAGTAACTTTCAGAAGTCAAGATTGCTGCGCGCCCCATAGGGGGATCACGCAGCAATTAAATCAACCAACAGGGGTGACCTAATCTTATTTCCCCCCTTTGTCAAGGAGCTGTCATTTCCACGGAGGCAGCACTTTCCAGTTTCAACCCCACTGGACACTTCGACACCGAGCTCTCAGCCCCTCAGCCTAACGACTGATGCCACCATATGTTTCATCTTTTCATTTTTTTCTGAAATTATTTTGATGGGGATGTTTTCTGGAGACCGAGCGGGAGGCTGTCCCCCTCCACCAATTTAAGGTGAGGGGCTGAGCGAGTCATTCTTTGGGGGACAAAAGCCGGAAGAATTTTGTACAGGAGAAAATGCAGCTGAATCAAAAACAAAAGAAAGTTAAGAGAAAAATCTATTTCCTTTCAAAAAAAAAAAATCAGTCAGAATAATGAATTCATCGTTGTTTAAAGAGTGGGAAAAACTTTCCCCCCCTCTAGGTTTGGCGAATAGCGGGATCAATTCGAAGAACTCCCTGCCACCCCCGCACGTGCGCCCCCCCATTCTTTCCAGACCGCGGCTGCAGATCCCCGGTGGAGTCCGCCCTGGAAGCCTAAGGGCACCTTCCTCTTTGCTCTGAGTGAGTGTGTGTGTGTCTGGCTCTCGCGTTTTCCCTCAGTCTGTGCCTCCGTGTGTGTGTGAGTGTGTGTGTGACAGAGAGAGGGAGAGAGAGAGCGCGAGAGGAGAGCGAGCGAGCAAGAGAGAGAGAGCGAGCGAGCGAGCGAGCGAGCGAGAGCGAGCTGTGAGCTGTGCTGCCGCCGCCGCTGCCCTTTGATCCCGACATTAGTGTTAGGGGCTCGGAGACACCGCGCGCGGCCACAGACACCGCCGCACCGCCCATTATTTATACCTGCCATCACGCGCGCGAGCGGACGGCACGCACACTCACACCTATTAGCTCCGTTTCCATTGAAGAATATTACGCTCGGGGACAAGCCAGGTGCACGACCAAAAAATTAAAAAAAAAAAAAAGGAAAAAAGAAAGGAAAGAAAAGAAGAAAACCCCTCTTCTGGCTCCAGGAAACAAGCTTCAACCCATTGCACACACCGGAGAGAAGGGGTTTCCCCCTGCCCGCCCGCCCGCCCCCCAACTACCTCCCCGCTCCTGCCAGTGTCTGCCTCTCTGCCCCCACGGGGGTTTATTTGATCTCACATTAACCAAGGAGGAGAATGTGAGAAAAGGGGGAAAATGCCCAGGAGGAAGCAGGAGCAGCCCAAGCGCCTTCCCTCACGTAAGTCATCCCTTCTCCACCTCCTCTCGTGCCATTTTCTCGCCCTCCCTCTCCTCTTTCCCCTCCGCAGCCTCCTCCGTTGTTTTCTGCATTAGTTTAGGGTTACAGAGGTGAAACTGACAAAGACACAGCCCGGGTTACTCCTCGTTTAGGTCTCTGCCGAGGCAGCCATGTTGGTGATGATCAGCCCCGTGCCCTTTCTATTCTCTCTCTCTTTTTCTTTCTTTCCCTCACCCCCCCTCTTTTTTTCCTTGAGATCGGGCTTTTTTTCCCTTTCCCTCCCCCTCCCCCTCCTCACTCCGGGTGGCTGGGGGGAGGGGGCCGGAGAAGGGAGGAGGGGAGTAG
>NW_004567119.1:7541656-7542444 GCF_000260355.1 Condylura cristata | reverse complement strand
CGCGCGAGGTCCCTGCAGAGCCGAGGGGAGGGAGGAGCAGGGCTCCTGGCCGCAATAAAATGCGGGGTCAGGCGGAGCAGACGGAGCCGGGCGAGACGCGGGCTCCAGACCCCCCTCCCCGGCCAGCCCGAGCAGAGTCCAGGACTAAAGTGCATGACAGCCCTCCCCGGCGGCCGCCGCGCACCCCAACTGGAGACACACACCCGCCGGCCGGCCCGCTCCCCGCCCCTCCTCCACCCGCGCCCCCGTCCCTCCGCGCCCTCCCTCCGGCTTTTCTTCGCGAGACTCTTAACTTTTCCCCCACTCCCTCGCCGGCTCCCCCCGCCCCCCCATCCTTCCCCGCTTTGAGTGTTCCGAGAGGCTGCGAAAGCTAAAAGTGAAGGAGAAAGAAGCAACTAAAAATATCCCCCGGGGCCGCCCGGCTCCTTGAATGCAGGGAGGAGGGGGCCGGGGAGCAGGCGCGGGGCGGGGTGACGGGAGGAGGGGACGCCCGAGGCGCCGGAGGGAGGGGTCGGGGAGACGGAGGGTCAGTTTCTGCCGCTCCCCCCGCCGGCTCCCCTCTCCCGGCGGTTTGGCGCGGCTGGAGCCCGAGCCTGCAAAACCCGGGCCGGGGGCGGGCGCGGAGCGGAGCCGGAGCGCCCGCGGGGTGTCGGGCCGACGTGGTCGGTCACCTGAAGTTCACGGCGGGTGGGGGAAGGGTTAAGGTTATGGTGTCTCGGCCCGGGAGCCTGCGAGCGGGTGCGTTTCCGCTGCAGACGGGCCGCGATCGATCTCCCCCTGGCGCGATC
>NW_004567119.1:7519643-7541093 GCF_000260355.1 Condylura cristata | reverse complement strand
GCGGCGGAATGGGCTTCCGCGCTGTCTGCGAACTTGCCTTAGATGGCAACTTTGGGAGCTGCAGAGCTGCCTGGCGAGAGCGGGGCGGCGAGGCCATTTGGTCATTTTCCTTTCTGCTCTTCTCCCCCCGTTAAAAAAAAAAAAAACAACGTTGGCGGGGTCGGAGCGGGGGTAGGAGAGAAGGATGTGTCTGTTTCGGTGGCGGAGGTGGAAAGCCTGCTAGGCGGGGAGCGCGGCCGGGCAGCTGCAGTTTGCCCTGCTGGTGACCTTGACCCTGACCTCCTGCGACTACCCTCTAGTCTGGGAGGAAATTCAGGCTCCATTTTAGCTCGTGTGCGCGGTGGGCCTGTCCTGTGCGCTGGAGCCTGGCGGTTAAGTTATATTTTGAGTGTGGGCTCTCCCACCCTGCTCGCTAATTGAATACTGTTATCCACTCACTTAAAAAACCAGCTCGCGCTTGCAGTCAAGAAAGCCACTTGGGCTGAAGTAAAGCAGTTACCTTTTGGAAACACCATAAAACGTCCCTCCCGGTTTTTTTTTTTTTTTTTTTTTTTTAAAGAAAGCCTAATATGTGAACCTTTTTCCACTTACCTTTGCGTTGAGTGGAGTTTTGTGGATGTTTGAGGCTTGCCCTGAGCCTGGTTCTTGCAGGTTTTGTAAACAGTTTACACTTGCTTGGAACCACTGCTGGAGGGGTAGGATGCATTTTGCAATTCTGACAGGGTAACCCGAGGCCCTTTAAATGCCCAGCCAGTCTTGAAGAAACTTGCAGTGGTGTGGAGTTGTAATAAATATGAACTTTGGTAAAATAAGTGTTAATTTATTTTTAATGTAGAATATAATTGTAGTCCTAAACCCCAGTTGAAATACATTTTTTATTTGTGTGGGAGGAGCTGAGGTTTCATTCCAGGATTTTAAGAAGTTAAGTGGGAGCAGATTTAAAACAGAACCCTAAAACAGGACTGAGGTGTGATATTTGGGGGGTGAGGGAGGAGGGGGAATGTGATGGGGGAATTGCTTTTCAAACTAAAGAGCTCTTCTGAGTCAACATGAGAGTGGTTAACAGCTACTATTGATATGTTTTAAGAATCTGGAGAACCTGTGAACACACGTTTAAGAAGTTTCAATGAGAGAACAAAAATATAAGAAACTGGTGAAAGCTGAATCCAGAGACAATTTGGAATGCTCCTTCCTTGCTTTTAGGACCCCTCTTGCTCTGTACCCCCAAGAAAGAGGGAGTCTTCTCGGTATCCACCTATCTCTGGGTTTGTAGGCCGCCGCCCTCCCCACTCTGGAGCATGAATACCCAGGAACCTGGAAGTTTCAGCCTCCGCTGCATCAGTCCTGGAAATCCCGCCTAGCGCTTGGTAGTCTCTGCTACCAAGGCTGGGTGAGCCTCAGCAGCTGGCACGCGGTCCCGCAATTCCCCAAGCTGGACTTTGGCCTGCTAAGGTTTCCTAGCTCCTTCTGTTCATCGAGATACCCCTGGGAGCTTCAGAACCAAATTAGCTTTGGGGATGGGTGCGCCTTTAACCTGGCACTACTTACCCTAAAGCATTAGATTTTCTGATTTCAAGTTCTACAAGTCATTTCCTCTTGGGCCTCTGGGGTTGAGGGGTGTATGTGTGTGTTATATGGGTCTCATACACATGCAGAAAAAAGGGAGCCTGTCTTAGAGCGTTGATAGCATCTTTGCCCACTTGGAGTTCACCCCTCAGGGAAGTATGTTAAACTTCTACCTTTTTTTTTTAAGTTGAGGTCACATTGGTTTACTGCCGACACTATTTTGAGAGGTGGCTTTAAAGATTACACACCATGAAGCCTTTCTTCCTTGGACTAGAAACGATCATCAGGATTTTAACCTGTCTGCTCCCGTGGTGGTCCTTCTCCAGTGTTCTCTCCAGGAGCCAGACCTAGTGGCCTGGGCAAGAAAACGCTGCGATCTGGGCCCTGCTTTGTGCTGCTGGTTAGCAGGATCCCAGACCTTGCAGCTCAAAAATGTTTGTCAGCCTGAGAAAGAGGAAGAGAGGGGAAGGATACCGTGACTTTTGCCAGTTCTGGGGCTGAACAGCTTACACCTGCGGTGGCAGACTCCAGAGAAAAAGGCAAGGCGTCTTTGTTGTAAATCCTGTCACCATGGGCTCCATTGGCACTGGTGAGATTTCCTCGTTAGCATCAACGTATCCAGAAACGCGTGCAGTTTCCATCCTAGTATATTTATCGCTGGACATCTGCCGGGTGCCTCTGCCTGGGGCTTGGCACTTGGAAAAGTTAATGAAACAGTTGTTTTGTTAGTCTAGTATTTTCTTTGTTGACTCCGTTGCAGGTCAAGCTTGGAACTCATTGTATTGTTCAATAGCAAAACTTTTAAAATTCTCCATTGCTTTCTAGTAAAATTGGGAAGCAAAATGAAATGCAACAGGAACCCTCACTTTTACATGTTTTCTTGCCTGTTGAAAGATGGAGGCTGGAGGGCTGAGCTCTTTTCCCTACTTAGTCATTTTTGCAGCGATGAGGCAATACCTCTGAAGTATGACAGGGCCCACAGGGAAAATTTTGAGTCTGGAGTAACAAAATATCCTGCTCCTGTCAGCCAGAGGTAACTCCAGGAGCAGCGAGGTTGAGACTGGGCACATGCCTGTGTGTTGTACAAGAAAGCGAGTTCCTAACACAGTAGGTAGGCCGCTGAGCTTCCTTGGTAACTATAACGATATGCGCTCAAAATCCCCCCTTCTAGTGCTTCGGAATAGTTTTCTAATACAATAAATTCATTTCTAATTTGTCTACTGTGCTGTCATCCAGCTCTGGGGGTACACAGCTGGGCGAGCTGCGTCGTCTCCTACACAAAGTCCTGATACATCCTGCCATAGTATAAGGTGGACAGCTTTCGGCCAATAGTAGAGCTTGCTACGCGTTTGAATGTCTAGAGTCTTCCATGAGGTCTCTGCTAGGATGGTTCTAAGATGGGGTGTGGGAAATCTGCTTTTCCAGGCTGGGGACACAGCGGTAAATGTTGAATGGGTGGGATAACCAGGTGGGTTTGGGATACCAGGAGTTGTGTTAATGCCAAGATGTCTGCTAGGAAAGCTCAGACTAGGAGAGTCAGCTCTCTGGCGGCCGCTCTGCTGGTTTCCCTAGTGACCCCAATACTTCAGGTTTAGATCATGTCTGGAGGAGTTGTGTCAACAAAAGAGAACCGCATCCAGCTTCCCTCACCCTAGTCTCTCCCGTGCCAAGTGGTGTCTTTGGACTCGGCTGACCAGGCACGAAGGCCGCAGTGTAAAATGTGTCCTGGCTTTCCGCGGTTGGCCTGTGAGGACGGGCAGCGTGGCTCTTGGGCAGTGTGTGCCCGGAGGGGCCGGTGCAGCCTTTGGCTGCCTGGACTGGAGTTGCACGGTCCTCTCTTCTTGCTTCTTAGCTAGGTGCTGTGGTGTTTGCACAGGAGGACAGAGAAGCAGAACAGGCTGAAATGCACTCTCCTCAGCTATGTATTAGTAATTTTCTATAATTTAATCAGACGGCTGGCAGAACAAGATAATGAGAGTGTGACCTACAAAACGGGACTTTGGGGGGCCTTAAAGGCTTTCTAGCCTAAGGTTGTACAAGACCATGGGCTTTGTGGGGAAGGAGTAGACTTGGAGTTTTCTCTTAGCGGAAAGACACCAAAGCAGGCCCAGTCTGGGTGAGAGGTTGCCGTGTCTTCTCAGATTTCATTCCTGTTCTGGCTCTGGGAGCTGGAAGCACATGGCAGACGGAGAGTGCGTGGAGGTGTCCAGCTTCTGATGCTACTTTTCAGTTTCCTGCTTTGCTACTGAATAGTTGTCGCTCCTGAATGATATGGTCAAGGGCCAACCTCAGTCCTTTCGGGTTCAAGGCAGCCAACCCTGTTTGTCATGAATGAAGGTGCAAAGCACAGATCTTTGGGAAAATCACTGGATCTGTGGGGTGGGCTGAAGGTTCTAGCCGCCTTCTGTTTAGGAACCAGTTGTGCACGGCTAGCTTGTCTACCAAGACGTTTTTATGCCATTGGTGAACAGCCGGGGTGCAGAAGCAGGGACCCGGGGCGACTCAAGTGCTGTGTGCATGGTGGGTTTATCACTGAAAATCAGACTTTGATGCTCATCTTCAGCTGCATAGGCGCCCGTTGCTGCTTGTTTCGTATAAGTGAGCTTCGCACACACACAGACTGCACCGGCACTAATTTTATAAAATGTGCGTGATGCCTGCCCGCAGCCTGAGACCAGCACCGGCCTCTGGGGCTCTGCTTTTCACACGCGGGCCAGGGCCATGCAAAGCAGCAGGCGCCCTGTGTCTCGAGGATATCACTTTGAAGCATCGTTCCCTTCTTACTCAAAAGCAACATGCACCCACAAATATACCTGTCTGCAGAATTCTGAAGTCACTAAGCTTTAGGTCCTCTCTGCTTCTGTTTTTTTAAGAAAGTCCAAATTAGGCAACTTTGATCCACCACAGCGAAGCAAAGCCTGGACTTCTTGAAGGCTGGTGCCCTCAATAGGTGGTGTCTCCCATCTCTCTCGTAGTCTCTGGCTGGCAGACACTTGGTTAGATGCATTAGAAGTGGGGGGTGAAGGACTAGCATAAGGGAGGGGGGGCGGTGAGTGGCCTTTTGAAGTATTTTGAAGAAGTTGGCCTTCAGAGGGGGCTGAATGGTCAGCAGCTCTCTCTCAGCTTTTGAAACAAGCTACATACACTTGTTGGGAGCGTGGTGGAATTTTCTAAAGTTACATAGGACTTGTGAGACGCTGTCTTGGAAAGCTTTGGTTGTTGTTTTACAATGAGAGGGAGAAGGTACCATGTGACTTTGCTCTTTCCACAGTCTACTGTACAAGGAGTGGCTGACGGCAAACCAGAGAGCTCACATGCTTTTAACATCAGAGGGTAGCAGTTACGTATACAAACTCTGGCTCTCGGCCACTCAGATCCTGTCTGTGCCACTAGCTAGTTGGTGACCTTGGGCAGATTACTGAACTTCCCTGTCTCCGCCCCCTCTTCCTCCTTTGCAGCAGGGATAATAGTTCCTATAACAGGAGTTACTGTAAGGGACATATCAAGTCGCTTTTACACACACACACACACACACACACACAGAGCCATGCCTAATTAGTGCGTGTTGCATAGAAAGACCTTACCAAGTATTAGCTGTGATTAATTATATACAAAAATTTCCAGGTACTTAGAGTGTGATTAGGCTACAAGGCATTTCTGACCCAGAACTTTATAGCGATTTCTGTATTTTTAATATTTTTATTTTCCATGTATCTCTTTAAAGTGATGAGGAGTAAATTGATATGTGAAAATTCTTTCATAACATTATTATAGGGCTTGACTAGCATCTGTTTCATAGGTCAGCAATATTCCATGAGGCTTTTACATCGGAACAAGTTCCTCTGAGTATATGATTTGACCTGAAATTGCTTCCAAAGTGTGTACTGATCATATCAATTATGACTGGGCTTTCCTGCTATATGAGGACAGTAAATCCATGTCCCCAGACTCCCAGAGAGCTTCGAATGCCAGCATGGGTGTTTAATGTTTATTTGCTCAACCATCAGTCCACTGATTAAAAGGATCCGGGGGAAATTTACATCACGTTTTCCTCGTGCTATATAGGTAGTGGTTCAAAGTTTGCATAGAGAGTAGGAAAGGCAGTGCCTGGTGTTTCTATTTGCAGAGAACCAATGCTCAGGAGCATGCTCAGAGAATTGTAAAGGAAGGGTCCAGAGGGGCAGGGTATGTGCATGAGTGTTCATAGCAGAGGCTACAAGCTCGTGGCCCACACAGCAAAACACAAATGTGTTCTGCCCCACACAGCATGTGTAAGGACTCGAGGCAACATTTGGAAATGGACCTTTTACTTAAAAAAACAAATTTCCAACTTCTTTGGGACAGTTGGAGGAGCTAGCCGCCCTGGGTCCACCTCCCCACGTGGCCGCAATCTGCTGTGGGCTTGAGGTCGTCTCCCCGCCCTGGGCCTGGGCCGCCAGCCCCTCCCTCGCGGCCCACACCCCATGTGCACGGAACCTGCATCTCCCCTCAGCCCTGCAGGCTTTTGGGTTAAGAACACTTCAGCCTCCCCATCACTCCTTTAGTTTGCTGCTGAGGTTAAGGCATTCTAGGCCCCACCCTACGGCTGTGATTCTCAATCCTGTGGTTATCAATCCTGACTGCACGTTAGAATCACCGAGGACATTTTAAAAATGCAGGTGCCCCCAGAGATTTAAATTCTGTGGGTTTAGAGAGGAACTTGGGCGTGGACAGCCTTGAAAGGCTTTCAGGCCGATGCCAGGCAGGACACCGAGCTAACCAGAGCGCCCACTTTCGGCTGGTGTCATTTCAGCCAAAGTAAGGACGTGATAGGAAGCGGGGCAGCTTGCTCATGATTATTTGCTCCATTCATAACTTGCCGCCCCCAAGAGCTCACAGACCTGGGCAGCTGACTTCAACTTCCTCATTCTGGAAACCAGAAGAGCAGGGACCACCACCAGCACTAGGCAGGCGACACAGATCGCCATCTTCCCTGCCTCCCTCCCCAGCACCATCACTTGGGCTTCTTTGTAGCTTTGTGATTCTGGGCCAGTCTCTCTCTCTCTCTTTTTGATAATAGAATGGTACATTTTTACATCATTTTTTTCCATCTCAGTTGTAATTCCTGTGGGCTTCCCATCACCAAATCACCCGTGTGCCATCACCATAGTCCCATGCACTTCCCTCCCCCCACTGTTTTTGATCCCATTCCCCACTCCACCCCCGGAAAATGTCTCTGGTATATAGCTGTTCATTATTATTATTACTTTCTCGCTGGTCCTTTATACTCCTGCTATGAGTGAAGCCATTCGGTATTTTTCATTTTCTTTTTTGGCTTATCTCACTAAGCATGATCTTTTCCAGCTCCATCCATGTTGCTGCAAAAGGCATGTGTTTATTTTTTTTTTGGTTGCTGAGTAATATTCCACTGTGTATATGTACCATATCTTTTTAATCCAGTCATCCACTTTCGGGTATTTGGGCTGCTTCCAATTGTAAATAAAGCAGCAATAAACATGGGGGTGCAGGTATCTTTTTGAATCAGTGTTTTCGTGTCTTTTGGGTAGATACCTAGGAGTGGGATTGCTGGGTCGTAGGGAAGCTCCATGTTTAGCAGTTTGAGGAACCTCCAAACAGCTTTCCTTAGTGGTTGTACTAGTTTGCATTCCCACCAGCAGTGCAGGAGAGTTCCTTTTTCTCCACATCCTCAGATGTTGGGCAAGTCTCTTAACTTCTCTGTGCCCACGGTACACCATCCTGTAAAACGGGGAGTAGTTCATAAACCACCCCTACTGCTTATACTTCGGCTTACTGCTCACAAAGCACTTTCACAGATGTTAGCTGCCCGTGAGGAAGGCAGGGAAGGCTGCTTCTCCCACCGGTGGGAGTTTTGACCTGCCCGCTGCTCCCCACCGGTGGGAGTCTTGGAGAGGAGAGACCAGCTCCCAGTCACCAGAGTCAACATCGCCAAAGGCAGGACCTTGCTGTGTCTTGAGGTCCACTGCAACCCTGAGGCTTGTGAAGTTTTGTTTTTTTTTTTTTTTAAAGATTTATTTATTTATGCATACAGAGCTGGGGTACAGGCCAGAGGTGCAGGGGCGCTGAGAGGATTCACCAGGGACAGAGTGGGGACCAGAACAGACCGACTGACTAGGTACACTGCTGAGGGGAGCAGCGGGCGGGTCAGGAGAGGACTGCCGCGCCATGTGGTCACCTCCGGGGCGGCCATCGAACTCGTGCTGGAGTGGCTTTAGCTTCTTAGTGCTGTGCTGTAACCGGCTGCGCCACCAGGGAGGGCCTATGAAGTCTTTTTGGAGCTCACAACGGGAAGGACACACCTCTGCCCCTGTCTTTGTGACCCTCCCCTGTAGAAGGGGCCCCTGGGGGCTGAGGACACACCTCACTCTGTCAGTGTTCAAAATGTGCCACCAGCAGTGAATGCCGCTGTTCTCAAAGATTGCTTCGGACCTTAGACTCGGCAGAGGCTAATAGAGTCGGGTGAGACGCAGTGGTGTTTTCTGGGGCCTGGGTTATGGTTCCAAATGGACAGCACTGGCTTCGTGTGTGAGGACGTAACGTATGAATTGTTTTCTGGCCTTGCTTGTTTGGGCCTGTTTTTTAACCGACCAGTCCTTTCTAGAGCATGAAGCACAGCTGTCTTTGGGAGAAAACAAAGCGGGACTCCATATGCCCCAGGAAATGTTCCTGAAATGAGCTATATGATTTCTCCCTTCTAGGGGAAAGCCAGGCTCAAGTAATAACTTACTGGGTTTTCTTCTGACCTTAAGAAAGAGGGAAATCAAATCATAGCGATCTGCTTTTTGACATTTATAGGAAGAGAAAATTTTCCTAATCTAGTAGGGCTCGGGCTGGCTGGACTTCTAGGCCGTGGTCAGAGAGAAGTCCTGTGTGCTGACAGCTGCTCAGATGTCTGTGGGTAGGTGAGAAAATCTACATGAAAGGAAAAGAGAAAGTACACGCATTTTAAATATGAGTTAGCTGGTTGCCTTGAAGTGAGAACCAAGAACCACGGCTATTCTGTTTATTGTTTAAAAATGTCCACGTTGAATTTGAATGATAGGGATAGTGCATCCTTACTAGAAGTAATTAAAGCTAATGGAGACACTTAAAGTCTGAAAGTCCCTTCTCTCAGTTTATATCCCCAGCGTGCACTCCCCGCTCTTAAGCAACAAGTGATGTTTAAAATTCAGCCTTCGCTTGAAAAATGGATGCATTTCAACAGAGTTGACTGAGTTAATTTAAGTACTGAATTTAGAACGAGGTGGCAACATTGGCCTTGTAAACTGATTAGCTCACTTCTGTAATATTGAATCCCAGATTGGGTGCCCAACTGAAGGGGGAAATTGGTACACGGCATGCTGAAAGGAGCCAGCCTGAATGGTGCAGGCTCTTGAAATCACGATACGCGAGATTAATTATTGAGGCAATTGGGAGTGCCTCATTTGAAGATGAGTGAGTGTGGATAAAATCATGCCTGGTGACCGCATTCAAATGTATGACATTCTGTCAAGTAAAAAAAGGGAGTGAATTTACTCTGAATTGTCTTTTCATCCAAGATTCTCAACTTGTGTCTGATAACCGACATTTGTTTCGTTTATTCCCTTACCCATTCATTCATTCAGGCCATGGGAACGGAAGGTTTCCGTGCCAGCTCTGGGAGCCTGGAGTCCCTAAAGCTCAGTCGAGTGGGTGGAGACAGACAGAACAATAGCGAAATAGCTAAAATTGTTTGTTAGTATTTTTATAATTTTTGAAATGCTGAGCAGAGAACAAACAGGGTGGGAGCTGCTATAGGGAAGAGAACTGATTTCTTAAGACGGGAGCTTGTTGAATAAACGCAACGGTCCAAAAATGAAACAGAAGCTCTTGTGTTTACGAAGAAACTGGTTCGGCCACCTTGTCAGGAGTGATTTTCTAAGGACTTTAAGTACGGAGGGGTGGGGTGTGTAGGGGAAATGTTGACCTCTAAAATCGTCTGATTTTACGAAAAATTTGGAAACTAAAGCAGATTCTGGTTGGCTTGGTTTCTGTTACAAAATAGGAAAGAAGTCCTGCAGCAGAAACCATCAGACCTCCTTGGGGGTGGGTCGAATCCTTGGGGGTGGGCTGAAGGGAACGTGTCAGCAGGTGACCAGTATTCCGGGGATGGGTGTAGACCCCCAGGGGTACCTGTTAGGAAGGTCTGAGCACTTCCCTGGCTCCCAGCACTTGCATGCAGCGCGGGCAATGCAGACAGGCCTCGCCGGTGCTGACTCCAGCTACGCAGAGGGCATGCTCAGAGCCGGGCCAGCGAGAGAAACGAGCGTGAGTTTCAAGTGTGAATGCGGAATCATGGCGCAAGAGTGGTGGATGAAAGATTCTGGGCCACTGGCGGCGTCCTCGAAGGAGGGGAGAATTTAGATGTTGCGGAGAGAGGAGAAAACATTCCAAGCAGAAGAAATGGTAGTAGCCCAAAGAGGATAAAACAAAGCCAGGGTGTGCAGGACACACGGAGGAGAAGCTGTGGGACCAGAGGCACCGTGTGGTGATGGGAGGGTGGCAGGGTGGGCTGTAGGAAAAATGGAGGAACTGGCCCAGATAAGAAGAGATTATGAACATGCTGTGTTTTGGATAGAGAGCAAAAATCAACTCTGAAATGTGGTAAAAAGGAGAAGGAAGATTATGGTCTGAGGGAGAAATGAATGGGCTTTTTTTTGGGGGGGGGGGGAATGCTTCCATGGCCAGGCGAGGAGGCTGGCAGCGTGTGACCTGCGGGCTGCTTGGGGGTGCTGAGCCCCTGGCCACGGTCAGTCCCTCCCTCGTCCCTTCCATACCTTTTTAGTTTCCCTTGGCCAGGAACGTCCTAAGGCGACGTCTCCTCTTGGTGCCACACAGGAGGTGACGTCTCACCTGTACGTGTTATATCTACGTCAAGTGCGTGTCTTTGGCTCGAAGAGTGATGGGAAAACGAATACCTCCAAACCTACCACCCACCTAACAGGCTTCAACACCATCTCCCTGCTCTCTCTGCCCCCCGTTTCTGCTCCCGGCTCTTACGCCCTGTGCACATCGCTTTGGCCTGAGAGCACATTTTTCTAAGATGCTGGTCCCACACATTTTGGTCTCCTGACCGTTATTGGGAATGCCACAACTTTTTTGTCACTATGCATTGTGTCTAGATCATATGAGAGGTTAAACTGAGAGGTTCAATATCTTTATTGTTAAAAATAATGATTGTAACCTATTATATTTTGACCATAAATAGCATATTTTTATGAAACATATATTTCCCCCTAAGTTTAGTAAGAAAAGTGCTGTTTTCTATTTGTTGAAAATGTCCTTACTGTCTGATTTAAGAGAGGACAACTAGAATCTGGTACCTGCTGCCGAGTCAATAACCCGTGACATGATTTGGGGAGGGAAATATGAAGACGATTGGGTTTCATGCTGATACGGTAATAAGCTTTCAGGTAACCGTGTCTATTCTTTGATACTACCCAAGACTAAAACAAGGTAGTTGTTTTTTTTTTTTTTTTTTTTTTAAGATTTATTTATTTGTGCATACAGAACTGGGGTACAGGTCAGAGGTGCAGGGGCAGCAAGAGGCTTCACCAGAGACAGAGTGGGGAGCAGAACAGGCAGATTGACGAAGTACACCGCTGAGGGGAGCAGCGGGCGGGTCAGGAGAGGTCTGCCACGCCATGTGGTCACCTCCCGGGCAGGCGGGGATCGAACTCATGGGAAGTGGCTTTAGCTTCTCAGTGCTGGCTTTAACCCACTGCGCCACCAGGGAGGGCCAAACAAGGTAGCTTCTTAAAGGTCATCTGTAATGTCGACTCTGGAGCCATGTCAGTGAACTCTCTGTTGTCTGTTGCACTAAAATCTGTTGGTCTCTGTTGCACCTTGAATGAATCGTCGTCATGGTGCTCTACCAGAGGTTATTACCCCTATTGCATTATGCACCATTGAAAAGTTACTGATACTGACCCAGACTTTTTTGGAAAGTCTGTATGGGTGAGCTGTCAGACAAACAGTGGAGGTTGTGGGTTTTCCAAAGTTGAACAACGGTCACTTTTGCCTTGTTTTATTCATGTCTGAGAAGTGACCTGCCAAGTAGCCATACTTGAATGACCATCGCTTCTCATTGTTCTTTCAGTGAAAAGTGAAGGTCCCTGGTAACAGTAGCTGGTGCGTCTCCCAGCTCAATCACACACGTCCCGTTCCTTGAGTGGACGGTTCACACTCTGTGGTATTAAGAAGACACTTCCTCGAGGGTTGATCTTAAAGAAAATTAATTTTGACTGTTGCTTCCTCATAGACATTCCTAGGTGATGCTGGCCGGATTTGGGGTTTGTTTGGGGTGTGTGTATGGTTGGTGGGAATGAGTGATTCCTGGGGGAGGTGGAGGCTGGTGTCATGGTCTTGATTCCAGCTAAGTTACTAACATTGTCCCCTCTGCTGCCATCAGTGCAAATATCAGCAGAGCGGAAAGCGTGAGTAGCTTGTTGGTATTATTAGGAAAACCGTTTTGATCTTGAGGATTCTCTGAAAGGACCTCAGAGAACTCCCGGGGTCCACAGACCGCACTCGGAGAATCACTGGTCTGGGGTGTCCATGTTGATGGGTCTTGGTGTTTGGCTTCTTCTGTGTTAACTGATCACATTCTCATGCAATGTTTTGTGAACCTTTTTTGAGGAGCCCAAAAGGCAAAGCACCTGAGGACAGGAACCTCATACCCCACAAAGACTCTCCGCTTCTGTGAGATTTCTTTGACATCTCTTGTTCTCTCTGCAAATGCGGATGAGAAGTATGCATTTTGCACCGTAATCAGTCTGGTTTCAAATTAAGCAATGTTTTGAGTAAACCCATTGGTTAAGTTACCTTTCCTCTTTACCAATACATATGGCCTGTGGCTGGCCTAAAAGCATACCCGCGTTGTCCCTGTTGGAGAGGGAGCCTCCAGCGGGCCGTGCGCCTGGCACGGTTTACCTTGGAGAGGGCACAGTAGCGGATGACAGATGGCCAAGGTGTCCGGGCCTGGGCAAGAGGAGTATTTCTGGCCCGAGCCCGCCTGTGCCCTTGATGCCATGCTCTTCCCTCCCACGTCCAGTTGATCACAGGGTCTGGTGATTCCACTTACAGAATGTTTCTAGAATTCGTATTGCTACTTCTGCCACTGCTCTCATTTTTGCTCTTATTTTCTCGCATAAAAATGGACTTTTCTTTCTCTGTCCCATCTCCTTCCTTAGGGTCTTCTGAGCATTTCCTGATATCAGAAGGTTTGCTATTCTTACAAGTTTGATAGCTATCCTGGCACTCTGCAGATGCTTTCTCTCTCCCTCATGTGCAACCCTTGCTTCAAAGCCTGTTGAATTTTCCTTCGTGCTACATCTCCTTACCTTGGCAAAGGTAAATCCCCATTGTTGGGGATTTATTATTTATGCGCAGAACTGGGGTACAAGCCAGAGGTGCAGGCGTGGTGAGAGGCTTCACCAGAGACAGCAGGGAGCAGAACAGGGAGATCGATGAAGCACACTGCCGAGGGGACCAGCGGGTGGCTCAGGAGAGGTCTGCCGCGCCCTGTGGGTCAGCTCCCGGGAAGGCGGGGATCCAACTCACACTGAAGCTGCTGCGGCTGGCTTGCTGTGCTGAGTCCCAACCTGGTGCGCCACCTGGGAGGGCCCGCTGGAATGTCTTAAACCCATCTGCTTTGCCGATCACCTTCTGTTTATCCCAGCATGTGATGCTCCACGAAGCCATTCTGCTCCCCGCTTTCCCGCCCTTGTCCCCCGTATTGGGCGGAATTGGACACGTCCTCCTCTGGTGTCCACAGATCTGCCCGCATCATCCCCAGTCATTGCTTATGTGTATATGCCCTTATCGACTGCAAGCTTTTTAAGAACATGTACTGTTTCTTACTCATTTTTGTATATTCTTGCACATAACAGTCCCTGGCATATGGACGGTGGTCAGCAAACATAGCTGAATATATCAATGAAAGGAGAAATCAAAAAGATGCCCCGGAATCTAACAAATAGGAACTGTTCCATAAATGTTTAAGTAACCGAATGAATGACACCAAGAAATGAAGAATCAACAGGTTTTAGAGGTGGAGAGGATTTGGGAGGACATCTGTTGTCTGTCTCTTTCAGAAATGAGAAAATAATTTGCCTAAGTTGTACGAATGGGCCCGGGGAGGTGGTGCGACGGTGCGCGGGCGTCTGGTGGCTGTGGCCTAGGGAAGGCGCAGAAGTCATGTGCTTCTGGAGGAGAGGGCCGAGCAGAGCCGAGCAGAGGCCGCGGGCTGGGCAGGGGACAGCACAGGCTCCGCACCAGCAGACCGTCTGCGGCTGGGAGTCTGTGGCACATTCCAGACTGAAGAGTCTCCCCTCGGCGATTGGCCGTTGTGCTCTCTCTGTTCTCAAACTGTGCCAAGACTGTAAGATTTTCCTGATGACTGGGCATATTCTACATCTGGATTCCATGGTCATAACAACCAGCAGTTTCCTGTCCTCTTTGGTTAGGTGATGATGATACAGCGCTGGGTAGCAATAGCAGCAGCCCTGGCCCTGCTGTTTTAAATGTCATCTCCCCTCATCCCTGGTTTCTAGGCGCCGGAAGGGGAGGGGGAGGGAGCTGGAGCGCCAGCTCTCTGCGAGGTGCTTACTGACACAATTCTGATCAGGAGCTTCCTGGTGGGCTTGTAGCTGTCCTGCAGGGGAGCAGGGTGGGGGTGGGTTGGGGGGTCTGGTGCCAAAGTCTGGGTCCTCTGTCTTGCCACAGCGCTTCTCAGTCCATGTGTGGTAGCCACGCAAAAGCTGCCGGGGGCCTAATTCTATGAGGTTGGCTCATTCTTGACGTCGTGTAGATTTTATTTACTTAAAACATGGAGAAACTAGTTTTTCTCATTTACGCTGTGGACTGTGGTTGACAAATGCTTTGCCATCTCTGCGGAGCCGCAGTGTCTGGGGCAGGGAGCATCATCCCCTACTTTGCAGATGAGGGGCCTGGGGGGGGGGGCAGAGTCCCTCACCTATCAGCTGCATCTCTGTGCAGTAAATCGCCCCCTCTCCTTGAAAACTGTGACTGTAAGTGAAACAGTGTCTAACCAAACCAGTCTTCACTGTAGGCTGTTGACGTCAACAGGAGTTAAGTTCCAATAACATATTTCTGAATACAAGAACATCACCAAATTTCTAAATGAAAGCCCAAAGCATTACAATCATTTGTGTTTGTGTTTTCATTCACTTTCCTACTCACGCTTCCTGGCAGCTGAGCGTCAAGGGAGGACCCCCCCACCACCCAGAGAGGATGCCCTTACTGTTGAGGCACCTCGCACACGCACACACACGCACACACACACCCTCCCCCCTCTCTCCACCTGGGGCAACTGTGGTAAGCAGTGAACCTTGCATGCACCCGTGTGGGACACAGGACAAACGAGCCCCAGGGCAAATCCACAGACAATGCCTCGAGCAAGAATCCATTTAGTTTTTTTCATCCATATTATCATGTTATAATGAAATGATGTTGAACAGAAGACACGCTGCGTGGGTGTGCTGTATTCCTGACACCCAGCCTATGTGTTCCTATTTAGCAGGCTCTCTGGTTTCTGTTAGTCTCTACAAGTAACACAACTGGAAGTTCCCATTTCAGCCCAGAGCCGGGCCTCCGAGTCCAGCTCACTGCTTCTGCGGCTGCTAGACCAGCCCGCTGACCCCAGACTAGCAGCCCGCTGACCCCAGGCGCTCGGCAGACGGGCAAGCGCCACCTGCCCAGGAGGGCGTGGGCGCGTGGGGCGGGGCTTCTGGCTGCACCCCCTAGTGGGCCTGCTGGTGCCCCTTAGAATAGGATCTTTCTTGCTTATGCTTCTCTTCTTTTAAATACTTCAATATTGGACTTTAAGTCATGTCCCATCCACCTGATACTTCCCCAGTCCAATGATTGGGGGATTGATGATCTGCTAATGGATTCCTAGAGGATTAGCACAGAGACCCTTGCGATCACATAACACAGATTTTCTAAGGAGAGGGAAACAACCCTGGTCTTCATGGGGAGCTCCAGTATGCAGAAAAGGTCAGGCCAGCTGTGCTGGCTCCAGTGAGGGGGTGTCCAGATAGCTACGCCCTGCCCCTCGCCCGAGGGTCCCGGAGTCTGGTCTGTCAGTCTTGGATCAACTGTAACACTTCATATCAGAGGTGCGGGGTAACTTATACCGTGTCTGGATCCAGAGGCTGAAAGCTGTCACCTGAGATCTGTACCCCCAAACTGCTTTAAAGAACCAGTTTGCTTTCATTGTAAAGAAAAAGGACCTATTGTTGAGGGCAGGCTGCCGTCTGTTTTTGTGCAGATCCTCGACCTAAGAATGGTTTTGATATTTTTAAGAAGTTGCTAAAAATCAGCACCGGCACCAGACTGTGGGGGGCGTGCGACTCCCCGCCATCGCCCGCCCTGCCTCCCAGTGCTTGGATGGCCGGTTTTGGCAGCAATGCCAAAGAATTTGGTTTTTCCCAGTAACATTCAAACAAGTGGATTTAAAACAAAGCCTGATTAATTGAGCACATTTATGTCAAATAGCTTTTCAAACTTGGATTCCTCAAAGGCGCTTTCTTTGAATTACCCAATGCATTGTCCTCGTTGAGGTGGAGAATCGACTAGTTAGCGAAGCCCTCAGAATACCGGGAAGGCTTTGCAGCCCAAAGGCAGGCAGATCTGCTTCTGTGAGATGAAAAAGCCAGGCTGTGCTTATTTAAATTGTATAAATTTGAATTATCGTCACCAGAACCCTCGCAGCCATGCCAGCAACCCCGAACAGTTACGTTCCAGAGGGATTAAGGTCTAAATAATGTAAGAGGTCACTTCTGGGAAATGTTGTGGTCACTCTGGGGTCCTGCAGTTGCCTGCAGAGGGGCTCCCCTCGCATGGGGAGGGTCTCTACCTTGGTGCAGGGCCTATCTGAAGCAGCCATGGCAGATAGGACCTAACCTCATCCTTTCTACTTGATGCTTTTCTAGAAGCACCCCGGCCTTGTTGGGGGGGTGGAGTGAATGTCTCCTCTGGAGCATGGCTCAGTGTGGCAGCCAGCTAGAATGCTGCCTAGGTTTCTTTTAGGTGAAAGACCTAGCGAAACCTTTCTTAGGAAACTCTCAGGAACTCACCTGGCATCGCTGGAAGAGCAGGAGGAACCCAGTGGCTCAGGGCCTGTTGATCCAGTCCGGCCCGGCCCTTGCAACTGCCTGAGTCGGTTAGTTGTAGTAGTTTGTGTCATTTTCATTGTCTTTTGGCCTCCCGTCACTGACTTCTTCTGTGTGTGCCAGAGCGGGGCTGGGAATACAAGGAAACCACAAATATGAAGCCACTTCACCACTTGCTAGTAGCCCAGAGCCTGGTGGGAGTCAGTTAAAATTGTTGCCCTAAGAAAGCGTCTAAAGCTATTTTGAGTTAGGGCTGTCCTTGGACTCAGCTGTCCTTTGGTGTCATGGGTTCTTGTACATAGCCAGTAAAAATATTCCCTGCTGTGATCCCATAGCATCCAGAGCCTCTGGCGAATAGGGGGTGTGGGCTGCTCCCCGCGGCTTCTGTTTGACACGGATTCAATCACGAAATCAAACGTTCCTTCATCTTCTCTCTCTTGCTTACCCTCTCCTTCCCCAAGAGCCTTTTCCTTCAGGAGATACAGATCATTTTTAGTAAATAAAAGTCTGAGTGTGTGAAATTTCCCTGTGGCAGGCAGAGTGGTTAGAACCACGTTAGGCTTTATTACAAGGTGCATGATACCTGTGCTTGGAAAAAGTACCCAAGAAGAAATGGATCGTTTCATGTATTAGCTAAGATTTCAGTGAGTAGCCATTTAGCTTTCTATAGAGTGCTGTTCTTAGGCTACAGAGTGCATTATGCTATTAGGGCTTTTTTGTTGTTAAGTTCTTTTTTGATCTATTAAGAATTTCCTGGTGATCTCCGTGGTTTGGTAATTTATCGTTCATCTTATAACAGGTATTGGGAATGTTGGGATGAAAACATTTATACAAGAGGAAATAAAAGTCAAGGAAGCAGATAATCGACCGATTTATCAGCCTGAGCAGACAATTTTTTTGATAATGCTGTGGTAGCTATGGTAAATTTCCTTCTGATTGCTCGAGGGGACAGATTCTATACGCTTTTTGAAACCTGCCAGTGCTTGAGAGGGTAACGGAGCAAGTCATCAATCCATGGACTAACCAGTCCTGTTTGGTCTCGGGATGGTCCTGGAGGCCAGTGGCTGGGGCCCCATTTTGAATTATCCCTTTTGTAATTAACTAGGGGTGAAGGACTTGTGTGTTTGTTTGCAGATTTCTTAAGTAGCTTCAGTAGTAGAGTCCTCCTTTGCATCATGTCTTTTTGAGAATTTTTCATTTGAATGACATTTGGCTGAAGTTCAGAGACAGGCCCAAGTCCCCTGCGTCTGCGCACCGCCATGGGCCTTGGGGGTTTCCGCACTGAGCAGAAGTGTGTGCAGTCTGTGCACTCGCTCCCGCTTGATAGGAAAACAGCAATACCAACCGCTAGCATCCAGCAGCAACCAAATGCAGAGAAAAGTCGTCATTCAGACTTAAGTGTGTCCATTCGGGGGTGAGGTGGGACGGCTGACAGAACAGAGGACCCTAACCTGGAACAACAGGAATGCACTGTCTCCTGGCTCCGGAGAAGGCCAAGTGCCGCCGCGTGGGCTGCAGAAGCAGGGAAGGCTCTGGTTTCCCGGGTTCCCTCACCTGTGGCGACATCGCTGCAATCTTCACATGGCCCGCCCTCTGTCTGTCTGTCCCTGAGTCCAGATGTCTGTCTGTCTGTGCCCAGATGTCCCCTTTTGTAAGGACACCCATCATACTGGATTCGGTCCACCCTGCAGACATCATGCACACTCGATCACTCACAAAGACCTTATTTCCAAATAAAGTCACATTCATAGGTGCTGGGGGTTCGAAGTTCCCCCCGTTTTTTTGAGGTACATGATTCAACCATAAGGCCAGGTTTTCATTCTGGGTTTGCACAGCTTTAATAAGCCTGGTGATTGCTGTGTCAGCTCTGGCAGACAAAAGGTGCAAATTTAGAAAGAAAGAACTCTAGGTAGAAGATAAAAGAGAAAGAAAAGATTTCAAAAGGACTATTAAAGTAGGAACAGTTGCTCAAATGCACAACCTTGGGGCCATTTAATAGGTACTGAACTGCTGAAAAGTTCCAGTAGTTTCTGAAACACACACATACAAAGTAGTTGTGTAACGCATTATTTTGAGTGTGTCTGCACCTTAAAATCCCATTAAGATTTTTTAAAAAAAGGCTTGGTAATTTATTGTTCATCTTAGAACAGGTATTGGTAATGTTGGGGACTTGGGTACTTTCTGGTTACCTGAAAAGCTATTTTTTTGACCAGTTGCTCTCGTTCTGTTAGATCCTGGAGATTTAGGCTTGAATCTTGCTTTCTCACTCCCTGACTGTGTATAGGTAAGCCGTTAACCATTTAGAAGTCTGGTTGCCTGGTCTGTATAAAGAAGAGAGTACAGGACCATGTTCAATTATTGTTAAGGGTGAACTTTGTTGATCAGTACTGAAACAATTTATAGAATACCGTCTTTATGGCCTGTTCTTTATGCATGATTGTGTCCTTCACTCCACACGTGTTTACTCAGAGTCTACTAGGCTCCAGTCCTTTCTAGAATTCAGTCATTCACTTCATGATGATCTAGGAGTAGAAGCTCTGGCCTTCCGAGGGGGATGTGGGAGCTCAAGTCCTGTCTGTATCTGTAAATCAGCCGCCGAACTTCGGGCAGATCATTGGTACTGTCTGGAGACTACCTATATGGAATAACCTCCCAGGCTTTTCCTTCCCGAAAAGAATTCCTATAACATTCAGGCTCAACAGATAGAGGTTTAGTTCTCGATGTCCTCCAGTTCCATTGTACTGTCCTGGGAAGGAACCTTGTGTAGAAGTGATGGTAGCAGTCTACCATTACCAGCAATAATGACATCGGCTGTGATGGTGACAGCCTCCCCTTAGGGAGCTCGTGACACTGTCCTGGTACTTCACACATTCTTGCTTCTCCAGATAGAGTATGTTTCTCCAAAGCAGGTAGTATCCCGAGAAAGGTGATGCATCTCTCCGAAAAGGAACTTTTCTTCATGGTTTTTGGGAAACACCTGTATTATTAAGGACAAACACAATACTAGTGTAAAGCAGAAGGTGGAATTCACTTGAAATGTTAAGCTAAAACTCAAAGAAATTTGGGGTTTCCTGGAGGGCACTCAGCTTTAGTCTCAAGTTCCCCTGGGATGCACTTCTCTTTTCTTGCCACCAGGGAGACTTGGGTGGGAAAGTTTGCAAAACAGGTTCTTTCCCCAGCTTCATGGTTGACTCACATGAGAACTATAGAATTATAATTTTTGATTTTGAAAACAGTTCTCATTTCTCCTGCTGTCTGAAAGTAGAACATTCCTAATGAAACCTCCCTAAGCTAAAGTGGCCTAAAGTCAAGACACTTGCCAATGATTTATATTAATTTTTGAACATTTCCAGAGCAAAATAAACCAACCAAGTCATACCAAATACATATAACATAAAACCATTCTCATGTAGAGTAAAATAAGGACAATGTGAAAAACACATAACCTCTATGCAGCAGACCCCAGGGAAGGAGCTTGGGGAGGGGGCCACTCATTTCTGTGGGTACCGCTGCCTCTGGAACAGCTGCTGCAAAACCAGTGCTGAACCTTAGCTGCAATTTTGTCAGAAAAGCTGCTTCTGTGGCAAAGAAATTCTTTCTCTCTCTTAGCAAAAATAGGCACTCATGGAGTTCTATAAAGGCAAAGAGTCGTAACAAACTCAAAAGTAGGGGAAGCCTAACTCGAGCCTTTGTGATAGTTAAGCTCATTCCTTTTTCTCATTTATACCTTTGACAGATAGCAATGGAGCGGCTGCTCTGGGCTCAGGACTAGCTTATTTGCTGAGGATATAAACAAAACATAGTTTTCTTTCTCATGGAACTTCTGTTTTATCTAAGTGATCTCTGAGGGGGGAAACCGGTGAAGGAAGGGGATCACTCATGTGACTTTGGGGGGATTCTTCCCCTGAAGATCTCAGACTTCTCTGGCCACTTCCTCTTCTGTTTTTCTCTCTCCCTGTCTTTCTGAGCAAGGACTTCTGAGTTCAGTATTGGTCCAATTAAATGTATCTGATAAAAAAAGAATAGCAAGTTCAAAGGTCCCAAGGCAGGGACCTACTTGATATCAAGGGAGAGCCGAGGAAGGGAGGTCAGAAGGCTACTGATTATGTAAGGTCGAGGTCAAAGTAAGGGTTCTGGATTTTACTCTTGAGAAACATGGGAGCCTGTTGTGCAGGCTTTGGGGTCGGGGCCGTGGAATCTAAGGCCATATTTTAGAAGCCTGCTGTGGCAGAAGGTTGCATGGGGCAATAGTGGGAAGCGAGGAGACCAGCTGGAAGGCGGCTGCCCGGGTGCAGGAGCCGGGTGGTGGCCGACGTGGCAACAGTGGCAAGATTTGCCGTGTATTGAAAGAAAACCTCCCGACTTGGCAGATGTAGACTGGGGGAGACTGGAGCTGGCCGCAGGCATTTCTGGCCTGGGCAGGGGCGGGCCTGGGGGAGGTGCCCTCTGTCTTGAGCTGGGCAGTTTGCTGGCGGAGGAGTTTTGGGTAGTTCCTGGGTCACTGGAAGTTGGGGCTCATAAGCAACTTTGTATGAGAATTCTGAAACTGCTCGATACAGTGGTGCTCCCTTTGAAGATAAGGAGTGGGGTGCTGCCTTGGTTTCCCTCAGGCCTCGCACCGCCACCTCCAGAGGCGTCCGAACCTCGGGGTGACGCTGAAGCCCTGGGCCTTCTCTGATCCTCTGCAGGCATCCCTGGCGCACCCTCACCC
>NW_004567119.1:7513167-7519543 GCF_000260355.1 Condylura cristata | reverse complement strand
AGTTTTAAATAGCTAGCAGTTCTCCCATTTTCGCCCACGCCACGCCGACAGCCTTGGCTGACCCAGGACGGATGCGCGGCTCTGTCCATCCCTGTGTGCTCAGAGCCCAAACCCCACTATCCCCACCGCGAGACGCCCACCCCCCACCCCAGGATTGAGGGGCTGAAGCAGAACTGGTGTGGGGGTGTGTCAAGGCTTTCGGGCTGCAAAGGAGCCCTTGGAAAATGGGCAGATAGGCCCGGGCTGTGCTTCGTGCTGAAAACCCTAAGTTCCGTTCTGGGCCGCCTGACGTGCGCTCACGAAGCCTCTGTTAGACGTCACCCCTGGACCCACGTTGAGCCGCTTTTAGAGCCCGCCCCCCAGCTTCTGTGATAGGCTCAGGGGTGGCACGTGACCCCAGCGGGCCAATCAGAGACCTTCCTCCAGCGGCAAGGTGGTCACGGTGACACCCCAGAACCTGTGGCTGGCTGGATTGCAGCCTTCGGGGAAGGGGCCCCAAGAAGGATGGCGCTGACCTCGGAGAAGAGGTGAGAGGGGACCCTGAGTGTGCCTTCCACGGCCTCCCTGTCGTGCCCGTTCATTTTTGGGGGCAGGGACCAGGGCATTACTTTTGGCTCCATGTGGTCCTGGATGTCTCAACTCCGGGAGCCCCAATACCCTCGGGAGGGGCAGAAATCCAAGACTACCTTATGGTCCTGCCGGAGGCACTCGTCATCTAATAGTTCGCTTTCAAAACTAGAGAGTATGGTCAGACAATAGGTAAAACCTGCCCTTCACAGAAGGCAATACCTAGTGAGTCTTAAAAGTGGGAACAGTTAAGAATGTAGCACTATCCAGCCGTTTATGCTGCTTGCCACCCGAACGCGCGTGTCCTCTTGGATGGTTTGCAAAGAGGAGTCAGCCAGCCCATAAGGAATTGCCAGCATCATCCCTTAAAATCTTTATCCTTCTAACCTGGGAGAAACCAATTACTTGCAAAAATAAACAACAATGTAAGAAAGAAATTTAGAGAACAAAAGCTTCATCCTTCCAGGTGGATTCCCACTCCCGCTGTCTGGTTGGAATTTCTCTTTCCGCTGTTGGCACCCACAGCCTGTGCTGTGTACCTTTGTGGGGGCACAGTGGCTGCACCCCATTGCAGGAGTGAGGCTCAGGTCCTGCTGAGCATAAACTCTTGGGTTCGAGGCTGCTGAGTCTGAGAATCCCTGAACACAGCAAATGTGCAGGAAATATTTGTTGAGTTAAGTCAACAATAACATTGGCTTTGCTGATACCTTCTGCATGCGACTCCTTTGATTTTACAAACTCTCTTATCTAAAATTGTGTGGAAACGTTGGCTTCGTGGTGCTATAGGTATAACTGGTAATACGGAGAGGGGTGTGTAATCTTAAAGGATAGCTGTTGGCATTTAGCTAGAGATGTGTAGATGGTGAAAAGGGAAAACTTGGAAACTTGTAGATGTAGATGACCTGGAAGGTTGCTTGGCAGCAGCCCACTGCCCATCTGGGCTGGTCCGGCATGCGCCCGTTCTCTTCAACACCTTCTGCTTCCATTCCTGCGGCCCCAATAGTGGGCTCGTTTGTGGTAGATTTAGAAATGGGGCTCTTAGCTTCCCTCTCCATTTGATTTAACGTCTACCAAAAAGCACGACAGTTAGTAGACTTCTTCTCTTCATGTTTTTTTCCCTCTCTGTTCCTGAACTTCCTGAGCAAGGATGTTCTGAGTTCAGTATGGGTCCAGTTAAATGCATCTGATTAAAACTGTCAAACCAAAAAGGAAGTGAGCTGAAAACAACAACAAAAAAATAAGGCAAGAGTAGTGTCTCTTGCATGACTGAGGTACTGCCTGAGAACTGAATTATAAATAAATGTGTTAGGTAGTGGAATTTTGTTTTGTTTTCCCCAAAGGAGAAATAGTCACCACATGGAAACAGAATTTATTCAGCATATTTTCATTCTGTAATTGCACCATTTTCTATTCTTAATTCTTTGGGTTTCTGACTTAAAGTGAAAAAACACCAAAACAGACGGTTGTGGAAAACTTCAGGAATGAGTGTGAACCTGGCTGTCAGAGACATAGGTTGTTGTAAAACTAGCCATGGAAACAGCTTCCTATTCTGGAGGTTAAAAATAATGTATTTACAGGGAAGTATTTACATTGGCCGCTGAGAGGCTTCCCCGGAGGAGCTGGAGTTAGGAAAGCTGTGAAATCCTCAGTTGCTGTTTGCAGGAAGCATTTCCCCGAGGCTGCCTCTGTGTGTGTGGGGGGGGGCGTGGGCCCAGTGACTTTGCCACTACTCCTTCCTGGTGACAGACTGAACGTGGAGATGTCTCCTGCCCTGGGACTTCTCTGACTGTGAGGGCAAGTGAACCATCCAGCCTTGCTTGTTCCAGAGTCTGTGGCCCAGACTACCCTGGGTTGCAGCAATGTCTGGCTTTGAGCTTCCCTAGAAGGGAAACTTTGTCCCTCATGGGACTTGAGACTGCACTGTGGGGACCCCACCTGCCCCAGAACTGGACCAAGGCAACCTTCCAGAGAACACCTTGATGAACTTGAACATGAAAATAGAGAGCAGCCTACTAGGGGGGGCGATTTATATCAGTGGGAGCAAATTCTTGTTGCAGCTGTGTTGCGAACAGAAAGCATTTTTGAGGCTCTCGTGGTTTCTCTCTAACCCCTGCACGTCCCCACTCTCTCGCATTCACTTCTCTGAAAGCTTTCCCCACCTTTCACCTGACCTCAGGTGACACCAGAATAGAATTTCAGATATGTTTCTTCTTAGGTGCCTGGTCCGACTCTTTGTAGGCCGTGCATTAAAATTATTTGGTGGTTTTATTCCTTGCATAACCTCAGTTTCAATAGCAGCATCTTCGGGAAAGCGATTAATAAAGTATTATGAGATTAAAAATACTCTTTATGTATCTGCGTTTCCTTGCAGTCCAGAACAGAGTTCATCTCAGTGATTGTATCTGCAAAGAATGGAGGAATGGATGGTTGAGAAATACCCAGGCATTTTAGAACTGGTTTGTTCGGGAAATGTTTGGTTTGCTTCTTTGCTTGTTGGAGACTCATATTTTGGCAAATTGGGAAAGTTGCTTGGAAGTTAGAAATCGGCTGTTTGTATTGTTCAAGAATGTGTGTCGTTACCACTGCTTGATGGAATTAGAGCCTGAAATGACACACTTGCCCACGTAAGCACATTTGGAGGGGAATAATATTCTTGTTCTCTGAGGAGGGAGAAAGGGTAGCAGGCTAAACTTTGTTTTGGGGGTGTTGCAGGTGGATGCGCTGAATTCTTTAGGTGTTTGAGTTGACTTTTGATGGACTGCAAAAAAAGAAAAAGGAAGGGGGTGGGGGTGGGGATGGGGCTTGGATTTGAGAATTGGGATTATGGAATAGTGGGTATTTATTTACCTGATGATGACAAAGCTCAGGGTCCTCCTCTAAGGAAACTCTCCAGCTGATTTCCATCTCAAGGTGGTGGAAGGCTGATGACTGGGGGTGGGGGCTAGGTGAGCAGTTGTTCAGAACTTTCCAGAAATTGTCACTTACAGGCTTCTTAGCTTGTAAAAAAGCATCTGTAGGCCAGGTGTTGCGGGTTATACTTCCTGGGGCTTGTGTTAAGCAGCAGGTCACCTGTGTCTTTCGCAGTCTCAGTCAAATTTAAGACTGGACCTGTGGACCTTGTGGTTTTGTGGACCCAGACCCCTGTTCTCTGTACTTTGCTAGCTGAACCTTATTACACTGGTTCTAGAACGCTCTTGACTATCTAGAACTACTCCACTTTGACAAAAAATAAATTCTGAAAGTATTTACTTTTGTGTCACATGTTTTCCTGTGTTAGCTCATTGAGTGAGTGTTAATAAAGATGAAAGGAGAGATTCTCACAGGAGATGCTCAACTGATTCTTACTGGAGTGATTTTTAAATCTTTTACTTCTCTTACTATTTACAGGATAACTCCCATGTGATTCTCCTGAACGATGAGATATTTAATCTGAAATCAAGGAAGGTGGTTTGCAAAAGGAACACAAAATTAGCCCTATTGTGGAAATTGATGTTGACAGGTTGGTGTTTGGTGAAAAACATCTCTGCAAGAAGCCACGGGAGAGATAAAGGAGTTCAGGGTCCCACCGATTCAGGAAAAATGAAAAATGTTGAAATCAAGTGGGGAGAAGGGAATGGGCCAAATCACAAGAAACCAGACTGTTTTTAACTGAGAAAATTCAATTTTATCTGCTTTTTTCGCCCAGCAAATTCCATTTGATATTTTACATTTTCTTGATAACTTAATAAAGGATCCCGGGAAGGACTTGCCGAACTTTAGCTTAGTGAAAGAGAATTTGTCATTTGTGACATTTCTTCTCTAAATAGCACGAGAAGATCAATGTATTAGCTTGTAGTTCATACATTACTAGTTCTAGCTCTTTCCGTCCCAAAAGGACGGTGCGTGTGGGCAGGCCGGGCCGCGAGACGTGCAAGCGTCCTCCCTGCAGTCACCAGCTCTGCAGGGAGCAGGCCCTGCGCCGCGGGCTGGGAGCTGGAGATAGCTAAACTCAGGCCTTGTCCGCTTGGTACAGGGCAGCCCAGAGCGGACTGGGCGCCTGTCTGTGGGGCCTCACCTGCGCGCTCACAGCTCAGCTACACGGCGGGGACACACGGAAGGGTCAGTAACGGGTTTATTTACAAAAGGGAAAAGGAAGAGGAAACAACCCAGGGAAAGAGAGCGAGATACAAAGTAAGCGGAATACCTTATGGCTAGGCTGGCTAGGCTGATTGCACACACAGTCACGTGGTCCGGTCCGGTCCGGAGAGCTGCTTCCCTAGCGGCAGCCAGAGCCAGAGCGCGTGAGACGCAAGCGCGCCCTATTTATACCCCCAAATGTCCCAGAATTCCTGCTAGCTCCGCCCTGGGGTCCTGCAGTTCTCTCCCTGGGACTGCTGGGAGTTGTAGTTTTCAATCACTGGAGTAGTGTGTAGGGTCCAGAAAGCTGGAGTAGGGGGTGGAGTCCATGAGACTCTGCAGAGTTCCTTTAGGACATCCTTCCCCTTAACACTCTCAGAACACCCCACGCCGGTAGAGGACAGATCCCCGAGCCCCCCCATATAAATAAAACGGGGCACTGCATTCAAAGCAGGAACTGGGTGTTCCTGACCAGCCGCCCTTGCTTGGACCTCGGCTTCGTCTCCCTGCCCAACCGGGGGACCGCAGAGTGTTTCCCAATGGGTCTGACCGTGGCGCTTTGACCTTGGCGGTCACGGCAGCCCACTCCCCCGCCCCAGAGCCTCTCGCGGCTCTACTTTGACCAGAAGCTCAAGATGATGCTGAGGATGACAGTGTCCTGACACACGCAGCCCCTCCTTCACACGCTCACACTCTCACACGCATGCTTTTTCTGACTTCCACCCTGCGCTTTCTCTCTGCTCTCTTCACACTGGCATCCTTCTGTTCCAGGGACACTCCAGACAGTCCAGTCTGGGACAGTCCAGTCCAGAGACAGGGCTGTCACACTGACTCCCTCTGCGGGGGACAGTGTCCCAGAGACAACTGCACGGACTGCGCCTGGCTGCACGGACTGCGTCTTTGCTCAAATGTCACCACCTCCCGGAAGCCTCACCCCCAACCTCCTGGTTAAAATGGCAGCTTACCTCCTACCCGCGACCCCATCCTCCGCGTCCAGCTCTTTGTCTCTTTCCCGGAACTACCACCCTCTGACTTACTGCTACATCACTTAATCATTTATGACTTTGGTTTAACATTTCTCTTCCTGGCCTGGAATGTGCGTTCCAAGAAGGCTGGGTCTTGGTTTAGTTCAGTGGTGTCCGAGCTACGAGAAGGAGCGGCGAATTCTGGCCAAAGGAGAGGCGAATTCTGGCCAAGCGTTCCATGGAGAACCACGAGGAAGCGGCCTTTGAGCCGGGTTGATGGACATGTTGCATTGGGACAGTCAGGTTTTCTGAGGAAAGTCATTCTAGGTGGAAGGAATATTTGGAGCAGAAGGTGAAACGTGACAGGGCTCTCGAGGATTCCTGGAGTAATGGAGTCTCCGTTGGCAGGGCTGGTGGCGGTGGGGCGGGCGGCGGGGAGAGTGGTATTGCTGGGATATACAAAGGGAAGAAAATATCTCAAGTGGCAGGTGGCGAGGGACATGTTGTCAACCCTTGCCCACCACCAGCCGGCTTGCGTGGTGGCGACGAGGATCGAGGAGTCTGGAAGCGGGGGCGCCCCAAGCCCTAGCCCTTGGGTGGCTGGAAGCTGGCTCGTGAAGTGTTTGCTAGCGAGACCTGTAATGGAATTTCATTTTTATTCTCTTTTTGTGGAATTTCAGCCATTTCCGACTTTACTATAGCACTTGCCTGTCTTCCAACAAGTCACG